>NW_013952934.1:272143-274348 GCF_001266775.1 Austrofundulus limnaeus | reverse complement strand
TCACACTCCTTACCAGTTGGTGGCGGTAATGCTTACCTAAAGTTTTTTGCCAACCGCCATTAAAATTCAATAAGAAGAAGAAGAAGTCTGATGTCGGATCATTGTTGATTGTTTCATTGTGCTGCTTCCCTCAGCCAGTGAGTGTCTCCTCGTGCTCTGTTCTCCTTGTGCCTGTGACTCTCCATTTTTGTAAGTTTGCTGCCAGCAGCCCTCCTTTGGTTATTTATTAATAAATTTGTGTTATTTTTGGATCCTGCCTGCGCCCTGGGTCTCTTCATCCTGAAACCTCACAATTTATAGTCCAGCTGGTTACATATTTTGACTTTTGACAGAGGGTCCTGTGGACATAATCCATCACATGCTAACCAACAAACATCACCAGCATTTAATCACCAACACATGGAGCAACATAATGCGCGGAAGCAAAGAAAGCCAGTGGCCTGGTAAGAAGCTATTTGTACAAGATTGGGCCTCCCACTCTGCTTTAGCACACATCTAAAAAAAGCTATATTCCATCTCAGTTTACGACATAATTGCAGGAGGATTTATGTGGCTGCTGTCCTGAAACTTTGCCTTGAATGTAGAGTTTATGTGTAGATGGCTATCCTAGCAAAAGTGTCTGCTGCTTGCACACCTGGCGCAGCAGGGAGGAACAGATTAGGATGGCATATGCAGCAGTTACTGGACAGCCTCCACTAATGTCTGTCCTGGGATACGCCATAAAACAATGAAGTAATCTTGTTATGCACCATTTTTCACACACCTAAACTGCATGTTACACATGCAGGAAGATGGCACAGATTTGAAAAGGCTATTTTGCGCTTCAAACAACAAATATTCTTATGGTCAGTATACACAAAGATGTATGCAGGTCTATAGGCATGCTGCAAAAATTATTTGTACAAGCACAAATATGTTTACTGATACATACTTTGTTCTAAAATACTTTAAAATGATTAAAAACACCAAGGAAAACTGTGCAAAAAATATCAAGAGATGTGTACCTTAAATCTTGTGTCTCTTTAAGCAATTATAAATAGATGATAGATAGATAGATAAATGTCTACATTTTTTTGAAGTACACAATATTTCCAATATTTAGGAATAAAATGAATCTTAAAATCAGTGGCACATATTGCAACCTTTGTATATAGCACCATCTACACTTTTTATCCTGTAATTTACTCAGATGACAGTAATAAGACAAGATAACTTCTCTCCAGCTGTAAGTGTGGGATGACACATACATGGTGAAAATGTGGCCAAATTGCCTTCCATATACCTGCAGCCGTTTGAGCCACTTAACTTTCACATGCAGCCCTACAAATACATGTTACCTGTCCTCATCAGGAGTTAAGTCTCTTTCTTAAGCTCCTTTACAGCTTTGACCTTTTCCACTGCGTGGAACATGTAAATTTTTCTTAATTTGGAAGCCTGTTATATTTTCTCTCTGCTTTTCTTGTCTTCAAACCAAAAATCTGCACCAAACGTAATCCCCAATCTATTCCAAAGCAGCACAATCATACATCATATTTTGAGTGTATGGATCTCTAATATCTCGGTACAGCAGTCAAGATGACGTAAAAGATATGGACTGAGCACATATCAAGCTGATTCAATGATATTCAATATGATTTTTTTACAAGACATTTGAGCAGATTGTCTCAGTGTACATGTTGCCTCATGTACACTGAGACTTATTAACAATTTGCAGGTAGGAAAAATGATTTCAGCTCACTATAATAAATTTAATAGGCTCTGCACAAACACTTAAAGACAATTTTACCAAGCTGCCACATGCTTTCTTCTCTTTCTAGCCAATGACTTGACAAAGGCTTGTGTTTCCCATTATGATATAAAACCAAGAAGAAGAAACTGAATCTCAGAGGGGAAATGAAATCAGCTGGAGTTGCCATTCACATTGCCAAGACTATGTTAAACTTTTCTCTGGCAATTGCGGCGGGTAAAATAAGTATTGAACACGTCAACATTTTTCTCAGTAAATATATTACTAGAGGTGCTAMTGACATGAAATTTTCACCAGATATTGGTAACAACCTAAGTGATCCATACATAAAAAGAAATCAAAACATAAATGTCCAGAAATGACGTTATTTGTAATAATGGCACAGGGGGAAAAGTATTGAACACATGAAGAAAGGGAGGTGTAAAAAGGCATGGAAAGCCAAGACACCAGCTGAACTC
>NW_013952934.1:266619-268861 GCF_001266775.1 Austrofundulus limnaeus | reverse complement strand
CCCCCTCTTCATTTGCACTCTCAGCCTCGCTGCGTCACTATGTGCAATGGTGCGCTCTCCTTCCGCTGCAGGCGCGCCGTCATATAAACAGTGGTCCAGATAAGTTATGTTTTTCTCCCCCTCTTCATTTGCACTCTCAGCCTCGCTGCGTCACTATGTGCAATGGTGCGCTCTCCTTCCGCTGCAGGCGCGCCGTCATATAAACAGTGGTCCAGATAAGTTATGTTTTTCTCCCCCTCTTCATTTGCACTCTCAGCCATGCTGCTTCCTCTGTTTTGACTCCAGCCGGTTGCGTCATCAAAAAGAATTGTGCGGTTGGCTGGTAGACTACAGATCTCTATCATAGGACAAATTTATATCATTTCTACCGTATATTGTTTATATCGCGCATTCCTACCCTAAAATTGTTTTTGCTGTGATGATTCTGCTCTGCGCCTGCCCTGCTCTGCTTAATTGGTTCCAAGGCTCTCCACTTCCCACAGCTGTTTCCACTCTCCTGATGAGGCTCACTGGGTTTAAAAGGCTCATTCTGAGACTTGGTCTTCGCTGGAGCATCATGCCTTCTGGGTACCTCTCCTGGCCACCTTGCTTTAATGTTTAACAGCAAGTATTATTTCACTAGAACTTCTAAGTGTGTTTTTTGGAACCTTGTTGTCTTTTCCCCTTGTTCTCAGACCTTACCCAACCTCCTTGCCAGTGTCAGCCTCCTGGAATCAGCTTACAAGTTGGACTCACCTGTGGAACTAACTGTTGGACTTTTTGGACCGCCTCTCCTGCTTCTTGATTCTTGGAACTTCAGTTCTCTATTTCCACGTGCCTCCTCCCAAGTTGTCTGCCTCCAGAGTTACTGTAAGCTAACACAACAAAACCCTTTAACCTCAAGATCTTTTTGTCTTATAACTTCTGCTGAGACTCATCCTGCCTCTCCTTGTGTGTTCAGTTCTTGCTGAACCTAGCCTCCCCGGATCTTGTTCCCTTTGTTGCACATTCTAGTTTTTTGTTGTTCACCACATTGTAAAAAAAATCACTTGAATTTTACTCTGGCTCCTGGTCTTGGTTCTGGTCCCGCTCATCTTAAGACTATTGTCAATTTGTGACATTTGCAATACGAGATCAATCAATGATCCCTCAAGAAGAAGTCAGGGAAGACAGTATCTTTTCCCAATTTCAACCACAAAAAACGGATAAAGTCCGCATCTAGCYAAAACAGTTCTTCCACATGAAAGTCCTTGATCAAGTCAATTTGGACTAGTTCTCAGACAATTAAAAGCTCATGTCCCTAATAACACAACTTTACAAGTCAGAAAAACAGACATCGTTCTTTAAAATGAGGTGCTAATTTACATCTTGATGGTAAATTTATAAATGTTGCATTCATAAAGGACAATACATCAGTTCCATGTATTACTTAAAGCAACCATAATGAAGAAGCCAGTAGTGATTTAAAACCTGACTGTTTACTCAGCTTGACGGCAGAAAACAAAATTCCAGGTCATCTTTATTAAAAAAACATTTCACCATACAATTTTGTTTATGAATGTAAAAGCAGTACTAAAATAGAAAAAAGGAATAGGATATTGTCCAGAGATATCAATACACAGTAGTGATGGGCAAATGAAGCTTTTCTGAAGCACTGAAGCTTGCTTTGAAAAAGGCTTCATTACTCGAAGCTTTCAAACACAGTTCTCTTTGGCTCCGCCCTGTGGCCAAAAGTATGAAAAGCTGCTTGAAACAACGCAAAGTGAAGCGCTTCATCGTGATGGAGATGGCAGCTCTTTAATGAGATTTCTGTTTATCAGGTTGTCATTGTGTTGAACAGATTTTATTTATTTTCTTTTTTGTGGGTGGAATAAAGTTACTGTTTATGGTTGATTATAAATAAAATAAAGTGTGCCTGTGTATTTTATACTGAATAATTTCAAGTTCTAAGATCTTAATTCATTTTCATTTAAAAACAAAATTAATTCTATACACACAAAAAAATCACAATTAAAATGAAAGCAGAAAGAAGTCTAATTTTATTCTCTTGCCCCTTATTTTCAAAAAATAAAATATAGGCTACTAGATTATTTCACACATTCTTAAAACCAATACAGTAGTTGAATTTCAACTTAAGATTTTCACAATCTTGACATTTCTCTGAGAATAATTTTGAATATGATATATTTAAAATATATTCTGTGTGTGACTGCTTGTCTGTGTTTTTCTAAATACAGGATCAACAAAATCCACTCTGAGAGAC
>NW_013952934.1:263399-264969 GCF_001266775.1 Austrofundulus limnaeus | reverse complement strand
TCGGACGTCACTGATCACATGACTTTTACCAAACGAATCAAGCTCCGACACAGTGCTTCTGAAACAGTGTGTTGTTTTTTTCAATACATGCGCCGAAGCTTCAGCTTCAAACTGCCCATCACTAATACACAGTTTTCCACAAACACACATTGGCCCAGGTTCAGGGTGAAACAAACCGTGCAGCATGTTTAAAAACACCCTGGGAAAAAGACTCACTGAGGCAGAAAAAACAAAAACAGAGCTGAGTCAGTTGCGGGGCGCTGAAGCCAGGTCTGTAGAGGATAGAAGTAAATCATTTGCAATAAAGTCACCTTTAAGTGTGAATGCACACCACTTTGTCTTTTGTTAAATGTTTAATAATGAAAGTGTATGCAGGGCCGGCCCTAGATATTTGGGGGCCCTACTTTTACCATAAGTAGACTGTAAAAGATACGCAAAACTAAATGCTGTATATAATTATAAACCCAGTGAAGAAAATTTGACCTCTAAGAGCACAGTGTACCATAGTTTACTGAATGATCTGAATGATGCTCAGTGTTAAAACTTTTAATATGAGAACTAACTTTGCTTTGACTATACACACACACACAGGTGCACATAAGCAGTGCGCAGGTACACGTGCGCAGTAAAAAAAGGAAAAAGCGCACCAGATGTAACGTCATAAAGCTCCCTTGCATACCTAAGATTGTACCTGGTTGTCTGTCAAAACAACAGTTAGCAGGGCTCTAGAGTGCAACCAGTTTGGTCGCAAATGCGACCTGATTTCTTAAAAAAAGAAAGAAGAAAAAAGAATCCAGCGGTACTGGTGTGAATGGATCGTTGTTTGGTGCGCCACAGCGGGACCCTGATATAAGGATTAAATGGACACTGCCTTCAACAAATCAGACAATATCCAGAGCCGTTTTATCCAATTAGAGCAGAGCAGGGCGGGACTTTCAGTGAGAGCAACTTTGGTTGAAGCAGCGGGCCGGTTTGACTGGCGTTACTGCAGCGATGCGATCAGTCCTGACTTCTCCTCTCCTCCTGCACTTTGCTCCTGAACTACCAGAGACTTTGGTCTGTAAAACATAACTTAATATTAAATATATGTTCAGAATGTTGTTATTGAACAGATCTGTCCAACTTTGTGTGAGTGACCAAACTCTCCTCCTGAGAGACTGCTGTGACAAGAGCACGTCACTGCATACGCAGGCTGAATTTTTCTGTGAGATTCACTGGGTTCTTCTAATTAAACCACATTAACTAACAGAACATTTGTTTGCCCCATATTAAAGCAAACAAAAACAATAAAAAGAGTAAATGCGACTCTAAATAATACTGATAAATCCTAATACTAATAATAAATCCCTGAAGGACTTTGGCGATGCTGGTGTGGGACAAAGGCCTCGTGGGTGAATGCTAGAACCACAGGAGTTAGGACGAATCACTGTCACTGTCTCTTACATAATAAACTTTAAAATCAGACACTGCAATGCATCCAGCATTTTCCCCTGTACAGTCACTACCAGCCACACCTGGATGAAAAATAAAACCCAAAGATGTAAAACAAAAGAGTTGATCTGATTTAAAT
>NW_013952934.1:257067-259204 GCF_001266775.1 Austrofundulus limnaeus | reverse complement strand
TCTGAAGGCAAAAGGGGGTCCAACCCGTTACTAGCGTGGTGTACCTAATAAAGTGGCCGGTGAGTGTAAATAAAACATTGAATACACATTCAAAACTTAACATGAAACAGTATTTACAAAATGTAAGGCTCAATAAATGTATCAAGCATTTAGAGAAAAGTGCATTAATTTCAAAATTTATAATGAAAATTATGAAAATACATTGTTTAAAACAACATCTAAAAATCTTGAACACCAGAATTAAAATCATAATTGCAGCCCCATCACCTTCTTTTTCTAAAAGTGTTCTGTTCCTTGTTCCGTGAAATGGCAGTTCTCATCAAATTGTGGGTCTACTTTATTTTTGGAAGCTAAATCAGCCAAACTGTCATAAATCTGACCTCCAACCTCATTTGAAGAATTCAAAGTCTCTGTGAATATCTGCAGGAGTTCTGCAGACTCTGTCAGCTCTGACCTGGTCACACAGATGTGAGGAAGCCACCAGCAGGATCAGCTGGTGGCTTTCATCATCAGTTACCGTACCACTGAGTAAAATCAGTTCAAGTTTTCATTACTTCTGTGCACAAAATTCAGTTTTCCAAGAAAAGCATCTTCTCACACTGGTGGGGGGTCTGGGGGTTCTCCCCCAGGAAATTTTGATTAAAGTAGATGCTGTTTCCTGCATTCTGGAGTATTTTAACAGGTTGCTAAACATATTAAACATATTAAAGTAAACACTTACTTTCATGACTAGTATGAATGTTTGAATCATCCCGGTTTTAAACACTGCTGGCCGAGATCAGGAAATTAAATGGTAGATGGACTGAACTTATAGAGCGGTTTATCAAGTCCCTCCGGACCCCAAAGTTCTTTACACTCACAGACATTTACCCATTCACACACCGAAGATGGCAAACTACACTGTAGCCACAGCTGCTCTGGGACTGGGACTGCCATGCAACGGCCCCACCGGACCCTCTGACCACCACCAGTAGGCAAGGCGTGTGAAGTGTCTTGCCCAAGGACACAACAACTGAATCGGCTGGACGGGGGATTGAACCGGCTACCTCCCAGTTCCAGGATGACCCAAATTAATGTGATAAATTATCAAATGAGTTTAGAGTTCCATTTTACTTTTTTGTCTATTCTTGATTTAGTTTTATTTTTAACACAGGACATTGAGCCAAACAGTGCTAACTCAACTACATGTTAAAAAAATAAGAATATTAATAATTTTATCCAACAAACAGATGTAATTATGATAATCACCTTAATTTACTGATGGATCTATTCATTACCAAAACTGCCATGACACCATGCAACCTACAAATAAAAAATGCTAATAAGTTCCTAAAAGATTATTTAAAAAGCAGCTTTTCATAAATTTCAGGTCATTATTAAGTAATTTTAACTCATAAACCAAGTCTCATCTTTCGTCTTCTGTTTTTCCATTTGGGAGGAGCCGCTCATTGAACGTTAGTTTCATCCACCAGCTGCCGCGAAGGTGGCTGCGTCAGTGCGTCATTTTACCCCGTAAAATGCTACTAACCAGCAGCATTTTATGGGGTAAAAGAACAAAAACACAAGTGGCTGTGTAGCAGCCGCCTGACCCAACAGAACACCGGCCGTTCTTATCCTCCAGAACTCACAGACAGCCAGCTCTGCACCCCGGTGATCCACAGGTGTTCACGCGGCACCGCGTTTTCATGGTGCGTTTACGGACGGTTCGGAAAAATGTGTTACCGGGTCTTAATAGCAGATTAAACAGTTGTAAAGGTTAAAAAAGGTGCAGGGACAGAGACTACAGATACAGAAAGTGAGGGGGACATGTCCCACGTGTACCCCATGTCCATTACGCCCATGACAGTGTTAACTCTATGGTCAGTTCAGCTTACCATGCTTCTGTCTCGGAGCCCCCTAGTGGCCACGGGGCCCTAAGCAGCCACTTAGTTCGCTTATGCCTTGGGCCGGCACTGAGTGTATGCAGTGTAACACATTATTACACACTGAATTCTACTGTAACACCAATTGTCAAAAATTAATTTAGCTTCCACACTATTTTCCTTTAGACACTTAGGGTGGGGTTGGAGCTGGGGTGGAGGGGAAACTGGCATAGTGCTGGCCTCTGCCCTGTCTTCTTCCCCATTTTAATTGCATT
>NW_013952934.1:247380-255391 GCF_001266775.1 Austrofundulus limnaeus | reverse complement strand
TATATATATATATATAAATCACTGTGATTTATATATATAAAAGAGCAAAACCATCCCTTATAGTTCAATAAACACCCACCTCAGTCATTTCATACTGTTGCTTAAAGAAAGGCTGCAATAACTTGAATTAAACTTTACTCTTCCCCATGTACTTTCATTTTATTGAGTTGAAAATTGGCAAAAAATGCTATAGATTTCCACTTTCTTCCAGAAGGAAACACAAGTTAAAAAACTTCCTTGGTAAAACTCTTCGAAGCAAGTTTCAACTAGTTGAGGCTGTGCAGGAGATATTGTCAACAATAAAAAAGCTCACTATATTCAATGAATGCATTAAACTTTGTATTTCTCTCTCATCTATCCAAGAACAGACATGATGGTTTTTGACTTTTCTCGACAATGTGTCTTCTCTGCTCCTAACCTGGTTTAATTTCTATATTATCTGCTCAACTTGAAGCACAGCAGGAGAGTTTTGGATGTCAGTGTGGCAGCACAAAATTCAGTACACTCTCCCAACACAAAGTCCTTTCAAATCTTCTGTGCTTCTAGTCACAGTCAGCACCAGCAGGGGAAAGGTGGAGGAGTTGTGTGGGCAGGAAAGACACTGCCACAGCAGGATGCCCCTTTACTGCAATAGACTCTGGAAGAAGTGAGAGGCAGCAGAGAAAAACGTTARATACAAGGAGAAAATACTGGCTACAAATAAAAATCTGTCTGTGTTACTTTCTATAGCATGAGTATGAGGCATGAATTTGGGGAGTGCAGTGTCCTTGGCTGTTGCAAACTCATAACGTTTAGCTCACCTGTCATCCCTTGACTCATTTACTTTCCCTCTAAATAGCCACTTCAGCAGCTAATACATTGCCCTGGGGTGAGTCTGGTTGCTGCTGAGTGCAATATTGTGTTTGTGTTTGCTTTTAAAAAGACGAGAGAGCTACATTAAAAATAACAGCCAACCTTTTTCCAAAACGTAATTGCAGTCCAAGGGGAGGAGAAGTAAAGAGAAAAAGAAGAGTCAAGAAAAACAGAAGCATGAGCGAGGCAAGATATCATTAGTGATAGATGCACAGCAAGAATATGTTGAAGGAGTGGACCAAAGTCATACTCTGAACTCCCACAGGGTGCTTATGTTTGTAGGGACTCCATTAGCAGCGATTAAAAAGCCATCGTACTAACAGCTTGTGAACTAAATAATCACAGGGTCCTTTCACGGATGCCGTCCTCACATTTTTCTGATGAGCCAAGCGATTTGTTTGCTCTCACCTTCTGGTCCCATAAGGACCCTGTAATTGCCATCATGTGCACTTGGAGGATCTTATCATGGAGTCCAGCTTTGCACCAACTCTCATTAAAGCCTGGGTGATGCCTTTTACTGTGCTTTGGAGTTCCCCATCTGATTTTTCAGTACCATTTAGGCGCTTTGGAGTCAGCTCTGAGTTTGTCTTGGTTGCTTGTTAAAGCTTTGTAGTAAAGGTTTACATTTCTGAAGACTGCTATGTTTGGGCCTATTCTTTGAACTGAAATTGCAATGAGAAAAAAACTCTCTAGAGCAAACATAAAAAATCTTATCTTTAAATTAAAATCTTTGGATAATTATTGTAATACTTTCTATAGAAAATAACAGTACATCTTGACAGCGTAAGTGCTGCTCAAGTAGAAACTTTATGCCTTAATCCCCCCCAAGGCCAAGTACTGTATGGCTTCGTTGAATATGAGCTTGTGAAACTCTGTACACGACTGTTGCAAGTTTTCACCTCAAATCAATGAACGCTGTTGTTCACAGACTTATACTTTGATACCTGCAATGCCACCAAGAGATTAATTATTTCAGGGACTTACAAAACTAATGAGATTTCAGGAGTGTGTTTTTCTGAAAGTCTGCAAGATTTCACAAGTTTAATTCTATGAAACAAAGTCACTTTCTGGTAAAATGTTTCTTGGTTTGTGAAGTTGTTTTTGTTTCAAGCCCACAGGCATAAAAAACAAAGAAAATAATGATATGAATGATAAAAATACGTCATTTGCTTCTGCAGAAAAGTTTATTTTGTTCATCACATCATCCCAATTAGCTATGATGTATATGGCATGTATTTTTATTGTTTTTATTATGTTAACAGTTTTGTATAAGAATGGAATGAAAAAAAAGATCAGTAAACACAATAAAATTTGTGACTAAAACTTTGTTGGTCTAGCTCATTTACTCAAACTATTCTTGGCTCTTAAAAAGATCATTGAGTTGTTCAAAAAAGCAAAAAAAAGTTTGGCCTATGTCCGTGGTTCGTTGAACTGGGACGCACCAGAGAGCAGTGGGTGGGGGCATAACTACCTGCTCAAAGGATGCAAAAATATCAGTTCTCCCCAAAACCAGTCCATTTGAATCATTAACTTATTATTTTTCACGTAAAAGTTTAACTATTCACTTTATTCTGTTATTATTTTTTATCAAAAAGAAAGAAAGATTAAACATGTCTTTGGGAGATGTGGAGAGTAGTAAGGGATTCAGCTTGGCTTGGAAGGGGCTTAGAGGAGAATTGGTTGGGAACCACTGGGTTATGGTCACAGAATACCACCTTTTTAGTTTCTTATTTCTACTCATTTTATTGAAAAATCTTGTGACAACATTTGGAAGTTTTCTTGATAATATTTGATTTGACTTAAGGTCAAACAACAGTAAATAGTGCATACATTCTATTTAGGTTTACTCAAAAAAAATCTGTAAATAAGAAAAAAAGGTTTCTGGACTGATTGAAAGAGTAGAAAAATCTAAAACGAGAAGAGAAGATCCTCCTGAGAAGCACAAAACAGATCCAGACTCACTAAAGTTTGTCATACATCAAAACTTTACTGAGGCCATGAGTTTAAAAACAGCACTTAATTCTGCTTATTTGCTGCACAAACTACAATGTTTGACCCTAGACAAATTACTTCAGACAAAATAGTTTTAATGTGACAATTGCCAGTGATGAAGTCACTACTCATCTGAGCTGATTTGGTGATGCAGACATCAAAGCAGCAAGAGTTTAATGCTGCAAAAGCAGCCAAAAGCTAATGGTCAGGAAGGAAATTGTGCATGAAAGACCTATCCATCTTTTATGTAAACTAAAGCATGGCCAAGTTAAGATATTTTTCATATCCATTTACATTATGCATCCTGGTGTCTCCTGTTTAAAAAAAGATAAAAAGCCTTGATAAAGACAGATGAAGGCTACAATACATCAGATAAAGTGGAGTAAAATAGTCTAAGAAAAATTAGAGCTGTGGTAAATTGCTGATCATTGTTTTCCCAGATAATCAACCCATCTGTATGTGTTCATTTAGTTAGGGAAACAAAAATTCTGGTCAACATGTTGATTGGAGACAACGTTTTAAGACATTAATGCTTTAAATCAGTCATGCTACATTTGTGTCAAAATGGCTGAGAAATATCACTTCATATAATGTTCTACTGTAATGACCTTGAGTTTTTATTCATCACTCCATTGAACATCAGGACAAAAGATAACTGGTCTGTCATGATCATCAGGATCATCTTTCAACATTAAATCTTTGTGAGGTGACTCTGCTTCTCTCTGACACACTGTAAAAAATGAAATGTTGGATTTACTTAATCCAACTTTATGGTAACTTATGTTACCTGGTTCCAATTAACTGAGTTGAGTAAATTCAAAACAATATACCAGTTTTTTAGCCAAAGAACATGAGTATGTTGCTTTGAATTTACTCAACTCAGTTAAGTCGAACCAGGTAACATAACATGGTTAAGTAAATCCAACATTTCATTTTTAGAGTGTAGATTCCATCTGGTTTTAGCCCACAAACAGAACTTCTCCCAACAAACAGCAAAAAATAAATTTGAACTACTTGGATTTGATTATGGTATTATAATTATTACATATATCAATGTGCAATTACACGCTCTGACTGTAATGCACCACACATCTGTTTACATTCTCTTTGACTTCACACACTGGACAATGTAGTCATTTTTTATGTGCTCTTCATTTTAATGTAATTTTATTTTATTCTATTCCATTTTACCAACAACTTTTGGTTTTTCCCTCTGATGCAAATTATGTCCAACTTCAAAAATCAGCATTTTTCTTAACTCAACATAAAACACTATTTGGTAGCGTGAAGTGGCATGGAGAGCAATTTCTCACTAAATAGAAATCCTTGTTTTTCTTTAATGCTGCAGTTATTAGTTTACAATACATAATTCATTTCAGAATAACACAGATCTGAAAACTGCAGCTGTTTTTGTCTGACACCAAAAGTTCAAGTGTTCATTGCTGTAAATATGCCAGTAAACTTGTTTAAATATTTATCTTTAATCAACTATTCTTTCTTACCATCTGTAGTACCTATTGCAGTTTTTATTTGAATATTTGTAAGATTAAAAAAGGTAAAACAGCGAAAGGGAAAAGATAACATTTTAATGAAGCAAATCATTTGTTTTCACATGATTATTCACTCCATATTCTACCCAGCTGGATCTGAAATTTGAGACAACAAATTCTGCTTGTGAATAATTTCATACAAGTGACAACAATATTTTATATTTTACAGATAAATCTCAGACATCTCTTGATGTATTTTCTTTTCTCTCACTCTGTCTATGAAAGCTCCAAAGGAAATCCTTTCAAAGCTTCGGCAAAGCCAAATGAAGACAATGCACATGTAGCTGAGCCGTCAACTAAAATAGAAGGTCAAGACTGCACATTATGCTGAGGCTTGAAGACCTAGTTTCTTAAATGTGCTCATCCTCATTTCCACTCATGTTTTTGCTGCATGCGCGTGAGACTCTTGGACATTCCCTGCTTCTTCTAATATTGATCTTGAMTGCCACTCCGGACACTCAAAGTAATTGAGTCCTATTTTGATGGTGGTAAGTTTAATGAGGTTGGCTGATCCCACGGATTCCCTCGAGTTGATGAAATGGATGGATAAAAAGGGACGTGAGGGTGTGAAAGATTGAGAAATGGAGCATAAGACTTTATAAATGAGACTGGTCCAACAAATAGATTTTATAGACACCTTTAAAGGATGCTGTAAAATCCTCTGCTTGTGTCACTTTCTGGCATGCTTGTCATTTGTTTTGAGCAGTTTGGCGATATTTATATTTTTATAAAAATAGAATTAGCTTTTTGCAGTATTTGAGATTGCACACATACTGCAGACATACTGCACTGCACAGACTGTCTGTTGCACCATTTTTCACTGCATCTGTCAATAAAGTAAGCATGCTGAACAGTTTAAAAAATGCAATCTTTGTTGTGCCCAGCATTAAATGTTGAGCAAAATGATCTCGTTGTTAGTGATAACACGTTCATTCTGAAATAAACCTTATAAACTGTACTTGCACCTAGTAAATTACCACTCATTTTTCACAAATGATTAGTATCCAACCATTAAAAAACAAACTACAACTCATGGAAAATACAAAAATACATGCTATTGACTTTGTCTATGTCAGATGCAAATGAAGCTGAAGTTCATCCAATGATCACTCTGGTGCTTCCCAAACAAATTAGGTCACAACCAAACAAGCTCAATTGGAAAAACATTTGTATGAAGCATTAAAACTTCACTAAAGGTTCTTTTTAAAATAGATAACAATTTAAATTTGCATTTAATTTGATGGTAATCGGCACAAGATTGTACAAGTTTGGACCAAAAAAAGTAACATTAAAATATGTGGCAAATTGTAGGATTTTAAGAATTTCATTTAAAAACAGAAAATCAGTAAACACGATTTCTGAATGCAGACTGATACATGCTGATCATCAAGAATGAAGGTCAATATCTGCTTTCTGTTTTTATTGCCCATAAAAACCAATTGCTCGTGAGGAAAACGATTTTAATGAGGAGTTTTCAAAACAAATAATTCATTTTCCCTCAATCCTCAACACATTAACTGAATGTTCACTGAATCTCAAAAACATTTAGCTCCATATATTATTGCATGTAAATGCAGCCACTCAGGAATAAACATGAAAATGTTATTTAAGTTCTTGCCAGGATAACAGCTGAAGAGAAACAAGACTGAGCCTCTAAAGCTTTCTTCTGACATTGATCAGAAATCTCCATTCCTCTCTGCTGAAACACAATGAGAGCTGATGGATGAAACAATTTTAAAAATGTCAACACCACCTGATAGTCATGCAAGTTCTCTCCGCTTCCAGAGAAAGTCACCAAAGGGTCTCAGTGCCATTTGGAAGTAAGAGCCAAATGAGCTTGCAGCAGAAAATATTACTTTATTCAGTGGATATGATATGATTGACAGGCTTGTATCGCTTCTCTTTTGACCTTGGAGAACCGACGCTCAGACTAAAGTTGGTATTGTGTGTGCATGTGAAAATGTGGCACAGAAGGCAAGCCTCTTACTGATGCAGGTCCTGCTCTGGCCTGCTTTGTATTTTCAGATGAGACAGAGAGMGATATGATGCTTCTAACCTCCCATACAGGTGCACAGCCTGACTAATTATTGGGAATAAGAGGTATTTAAAACATTTAGCACATCTAGTGCCAAGAACCCCTGAAGCATGGACTAAAATAAATAAAACTGTCTCATTTCTAAATGCAAGGCAGATAAAGTGGTACTTTTGAATTCTTCTTTAATTGCAGCTGTAAAAAATAAAATCTTTTAAGGTTTTCATAAAGTTAGAGTACTAGGGAAATGCTTCTTTGAACAAGGTCAATAATTATGAACATCTTTTAAAYACAGAGCAAAAAAATCAAGAGGTTTTGTTCCTCATTTTTTGAAGTACACATAAGAAAGGCTTGTAATTTAGGCTCAATGGAAAACTTGTTTTGCAACCTCTGCATGCAAAAATGTGAAAAAACCAAGTTTACAGCTACTTCTACAGCACATGAGAGTGAATAAAAATATATTAGTCATTAATCATTCACAAGAAATAATGAACCGATCATCCTTAGCACCTTAAGTCACTTGTCAAATCCTTTAGTTTCTGTTTATGCAGGTTTTAGATTCTAATGCTGCTTCAGCGCATCTTTAAAAATGAAAACAGAAACAGAGAAAATGTGTTTACACAGTCACAAATGTCTGTCTTCCCTTTTCCTCATCTCACTTCACGTAGACAAAACCCACACACATTTAAGTATGGTGCAGTGAAAACGTCTATCCACATGGGAGTACATCCCAAAGGTCTTAGCCAAGTGTATGTGGGCTGATGAGGTGAAAGTAATCTAAACGGTGTGCTGAGCAGCAGTGGAAGCACATGACACACACACATACACACACACTCATGGCAAATCATATCATCTTGCACCCAACGTGGCATGTGGGCCTTTCCTGAGAATTCCAGAGAATGCCATTACTCCAAAGGGGGTGAAAATGTTCAAAATGAGTTGAACCTCCACTGAGAAGGGGGTTGGGTTTCTGCCTCTCTTTGTGGTCTTCCATTCGTCCCTCATAAGGGTCAGTAATTGAGAGTTGGGAATTGAAGAAATTGCCACAAGTTGTAAATAAAGTTGCAAAACTGCTGTATTTCTTCATTTTTATACGAATTGAGAAAAAGCCAACAGGGAACAGATGAGAAGGCCAAAAGGTGGTTTTATAACTTCCTATGTTTGCACGTGTGTGTGTGTGTGGGTGAGTGGGTGTGTCGGCGATCATTTCCCTTGTCAATCATAGTTCTGTTAAGTGTGCTCTCAATGGTCCCTGAGCTGGTTTCCAAAAGTGGAGCAGAACATTTCCTGACACTTCTGTAGGAGATAAAAATCACTTTGTCTAACTTTATTCCCAAGGACAAAGTGACCCATTGCAATGGAAGTAAATAAACAACAACAACAACAACAACAACAACAACAACAACAACAACAACAACAACAACAACAACAACTTATCTTTAGGGGGTATAAAGCAAGTCAGCAAAAACTCCATCAGTTTTAGTTGTCAATCATCAGTTGTCAACAAAAACTTTCTCAGTTTTAGTTGTCAACCAAAACTTTCTCAGTTTTAGTTGTCAACAAAAACTTTCTCAGTTTTAGTTGT
>NW_013952934.1:246716-247370 GCF_001266775.1 Austrofundulus limnaeus | reverse complement strand
TTGTCAACAAAAACTCCCTCACTTTTAGTTGTCAACAAAAACTTTCTCAGTTTTAGTTGTCAACAAAAACTCCCTCAGTTTTAGTTGTCAACAAAAACTCTGTCAGTCTCACTGGTCAGTTTCAGCTTCATTCGTCATTTTTCCTTTTTTACTTGTCACTTTTGAGGTGAAGTGCTTTTGAACGAATGCTTCTATCTCTGTTATCAGTTTATTTATTTATTATTTACATTTCTTTGGCGCCTTCTGGAACCTGATCACCGCTACTGCCGATTGGAGCTGACAAGACGTGGGGCCACCATCTTAGAACGGTTGCCCGCTCCACTCAGTGTGATCTGTGTAGCAGGCACAATGAAGTATCAACACATTTAATAAACTATAACTCGCTGAAAACTGAAGTGACTTTCACGCCTTTAGCTGCAAACCTTAACAGCTAACATAGCTACATGTGTAAGAGCACATGGTTGTGGGTATTTAAATATTATTGAGGTTAAAGGTAATATATTTTGCAAAACAGAGTGATCCATGTATGTATGCATGTATGTATGTATGTATGTGTAGGGGAAGAAAGGTGATTTGAGTGCCTTTGAACGTGGCATGGTTGTTGGTGCCAGAAGGGCTGGTCTGAGTATTTCAGAAACTGCTGATCTACTGGGA
>NW_013952934.1:238995-244157 GCF_001266775.1 Austrofundulus limnaeus | reverse complement strand
CCCCAGATCCACCCAGACCCCCAAAACTCGACCCCAGCCCCAAGAGTCAAAGTATTCTTAACATGAACGTCACTGACATGAGACTGTCCATGGTCAAACAAGACTTCACTTATACTTATACTTATACTCACACTTATGTTCACTCTTATTTCAGGTTACACTCTTCCCTCAAGGACACATTTTGCAAAGCTCATAGAGAGAAAATATGWAGATACTTTCAAAGATTTAGCACACATCTGTGTAGATTCTTATTTACAATAATTTTTCTTACTAAAGCTATTTGACAAATATTTACGTATTTATGCATTACAGTTTATTATAGTAACAAAATGCTCAAACAGCAAACTGTTTTTTGTGCGATTTGCTAGGTCAGTCTGAATTTTCTATTTTGGAATAAAGAGGTCAAAAATTATGCTATTTGAATACTCAATAGATTAGCAATATTATTTTTTAAATTAGTTTTATCCACAAAATATATACAGTCTAGTAGTAAATTCTTCATCCATTTATAGAAACATTCCATCATGATTTTGTTAAAATCCAATTCCTTTTCTGACTGCAGGATGTGATCGCCTACGTCACGTCTGAAGCAGAAAGACGAGTATGGAGCAACATGATCACAAAACTCAATTACTCCAAATTTAAGGCAGAAATTTTAAAATCAATTTATGATACTGTGAATGATTCTAAGAAAAATTACATATTCTATGATTCACCATTTCACTCTTCTGGTTTTAAAAAGGAACCATTTCATTTTGCTTTATCCTGCAACTTTCTGATGTATTCATGGAAAACAATGTGTTCTTTCCAACGCATACAAACTGAATCTTTGCCATTTCTCTCCGTTGGCTTTGCAGCATCTACAAAAATGTAATCTGTGTCCGTATTAAAATTCATGAGGACAGATAAGAAGGGACTTTCATTACTATGAAAGTTGAATTTGGGGGGAATGAAAACCAAAAACACTTAAGGATCCAATCTGAGGTCAGAGCAGCCAGGTCAGGAAAGTTTAGTAATTTAACACTTAACTGGTAGAAGTTCTTGATGCATATAATTGAAGCAACCTTACAAGTTTATATTAGAATTTGCTTGTTTCGGGGGAAAATCATAAGGTCTTTTTCGGAAACAGTTCCACAACCATAATTCATAAACCAAGCCGGTCACTGATTCAGTACTGAAGGTGTGAATTGAAATTAGGAGTGGAACGAAACTAAACTACATACAACTTCTCCCTCATTCCATTTTCAAAACATGACAAATTTGTGTTTAAACTCAATTGACTGTAAAAGTCCTCATTCATCTTTTTCAGTAATGAATCTGTTTATTGTTGTTTTGGTGTCTAAATCCCATCGCTGGTGGTAACACAGACTGAATGTCATCATTACATCACACCCAACTGTCACAGCTCTGTTACAAATATACTTAATACATAAATTTTAATGATTCTGTGCAGGCCTCACTGGAATTGGTGTTTGGAAAAAACTGGATTAAAATAACTCCAYGTGGATCGTCTCCATTTGAGGGATTTATTCTTAAATGTTCTTCATCCAAACAAAGTATCTTCCTTTGTGTGTAAAAAGACAATGGTTTGGCCCAAGCAAAATAAGGGAAATGAAAACATTTTTAGTCAGGGCTGGACTGGGATCAAAAAACGGCCCTGGCATTTTTTGGTCATGGCGGCCCACCATCATAATTTATACCAGAGGAACCCAAAGTGGGGCCCGCGGGCCAAATTTGGCCCGCCAAGCCATTTGATTTGGCCCACCAACAGTTGCCAAAGTTACAAGGTTGTAACCTGTTATCCTATGTAGAAACGTAGTATTTCCATTGGTCAAATGACAGACAAAGGGGCTGCAGTAGTTTTCATTCATGGTGCTGACTTTAACTTTGATTTATTAGGATTAAACATGAAACATGAAATGACAACAAGAAATATTTAGATCAGATTTAACCCCACATGTAGATTTTCACACTTTAAAAGGCCACAAAAACTCATATTTTATCAATTTATGATATGTCCCATGAGCCTTTGCTACTTGAGCGTATGGCAGATTTTCTCCAAATGCACAGACTAAAAAAAGAGGGCCATTGCACAGCTTAATCGTTAAAAATAAAAGGACTTTACTTTAAAAAGTATTTGTATTTCATGTATTATATTACTGCATTTGGCCCGCAGCCCTGSATAGATTTTCATTTTGGCCCTCTCAGGGAAAATGTTTGGGCAACCCTGATTTGTACAATATACTTTAGACACACCTACTACATCTACTTTAGACAAATCTAAATCTAAAGTCCAGCCACCAGAGGATGTGTTGCATGATGTGTTGTTTCACAAGTTAAAGTGCAGCAGCCTACAAGGAAGAGAGGTAACCATGTTAAATAAACTGATGAGCTCTTCCACTCTGACTTTCAGTAATGTTCATGAGGTTCTGATRCTCAGTGGATCACCAGAGAGCTGGACTATAAACTGAAGAGAACAGATCAGACAACTGCTAAACTTAAAGTTTTCAGTCATAAAGAAGGATTTCTTTAGGTCTGGTTAGATCACTATGGTAACAGAGACCGAGTCTGAACCTAGATAGACCACCATGGTAACGGAGACCAAACTCAATTTGAAGCTCTTTCTTTACCTGGTGAGACTGAAAATATTACAATGTGACTGAAACAGTATTTATGTGTCATCATAGTTTGACCTGCTGCTGTAAGATTTTAAACTAACAGATCATCAAATGAGACCAAACCAAAACTTCCACCTTCCTAAAAGTCAAATTTAGAGCACTGATTCATATCTAAAGGTTTCATTTTTAAATTTAATATACTGCAGTGTTTATTTAGGGATGTATAGCCTATTTTATTTAACATTTAGACATTAAACAAAACCCATGTGAAGAAATTTTGTAGCTGATTAATTGAATATTAGATTCAGTTTTGTATTTTATACTATCTGATCATTTCAGAAAGTATAAAATAAGTAAGGTTAAAACAGACAAAGAGTTGTTGTGTCTTATCTTGTGTTCTTTCTTTTAGCCTAAACAAAAATGAGTGACTGTCTGACGTAAAAGGTAACATCTCCAAGGGTGTGTAAGAAATACGTGTTTAATGTCGGCTGAAGTCAGATGARAWTACAAGTGTTAAATAAAGTGATCTGTGATAGGAAATAAATGTCATTCAACACCAGAATTCTGGAYCTGAGTGAGGTTTATTTGTCACCGGCTGACAAGCCAAACGACACTGAATGAAAGACAGGAAGTTCCTTTTATATACACGATTCTTCAATGCCTGAGTTCGCCMCCTGCTGACCTACGGCTGAATCACAGGCATTCAGACAAAGACCTCACCCTAATGGTTTTAAAAAATGGTTCACTTATGTGTTGTATATAAATTCGGACATGTAGCTACTCTATTTTAATTAACACATAATAGATCAAACATTATACAAGTATTATAAAATAATGAAATCCTATACTCTGGTGTAGATTTCTAACATCAGTACTAATCTATAAATAACTATAAATTTCTTCAGGTGTGACCAGGAAGCGATGAACATTATAAGCTCAATTCATTATTATAGTAGAGAGAAGTTGTCAGTGTTTTGCAGAGTGTCTGCTCAGAGCAGAGCTCTTGTCCATTTGTTTTGGTTCAGCCCAAGGTCTGACTGAGGCCTGTGCTGCTGAATGCTGTTCTGTGAACCTGATTGGAGTCAGAAGATTGAAAATAAAGTTTTAACAAGAAGTCCAGCTGATTCCGGTTTATTGGGACATACCATTTTGAACAACATATATTTTCCCTCCAATTTGGTGACCACTGACGTGATGGATGATCTTGAATAAGCAGAGAACATTGGATTTTATTTTTGGCTGAAGAACCTGAGAAGATTTTGAAATAACTGCTGAGAGTGAGTACATAAAAGCTTCAAGATGCTTCCTTTCTTTTCCAAAGAGGATTTCTGCCAGCTTCTCCAAAAGGTGATGGTGTTGGAGCTCAAGATGCATCCATCGTCTGGAAGAGATGAATGCTTTGGAGGACTCGATATGCGTTCAAATGGGTGAGTATTATAATACATATTAGAAAGCTCACTTGTAGCCATTTTCAAATTGAATTAAATTTGTGCATTTATTGTTTTAGGTTTGTGACACCATCTTGAGCCATTCACAAAACATCTGAGCAGTGCACTGCTGCAGGCAGACAGGTTCCTGGACAGTTCTCTGAAGCAGCACTGAAGACCATTGAAGCTCACCCAGTGCTGAACAGGACCAAGAAGGTCTGATACAGTTCAGGAGCTGCAGTGGTGCTGTGGCTCTACCAGCTCTTCATAAAGAACAATCTGCAGGACACCTTCAGAGACTGAGACTCTGCTGAAGATTCTCATCACATCTCCTCTGACCACAGCTGAATCTGAGAGGAGCTTCTCAACACTGAAGAGAATCCAGACTTTCCTCAGGTACAACATCACTCCTCACTGCACTGACCATGCTCAATAAAGAAGAATCTGGTTAAAACATCCCTGACTTTAACGAGAGTCATGAAGAAATTTGCTTCTCAGTAACAGAAGGGCAAAATTTATGTACAAAAAACCGCCACTACATGATACGGTAATGCTGTTTTATTATTTTCATTTGTTTAATAAACACACTGTTGTGATTAGGGTTGGGTATTGAAAGGATTTATTTCGATGCCGGTGCTAAATCAATACTTTCAAAACGGTACCGGTTCCTAAACGGTATTTAAATCGGTACTTTAAAAATAAATAAATAAAGCACACACACTCACACAGAGGTTTATGAAGCAATGATTATTTCTGAGGCAAAGTAAAACTTGAAATTAACCAACATATTAAAAAACAAAACAAACAAAACCATTTATTAACTGCCTTGTCTGATGCAGGCTGTCTGAAGTGCTGCCACACAGGATTTCTTCTTTCAGCCCTTTCTTAAAAACATTTAAAAAATAAATAAATAAAACACACACACTCACACAGAGGTTTATGAAGAAATGATTGTTTCTGAGGCAAAGTCAAACTTGAATTTAACCAACATATTAAAAAACAAAACAAACAAAACATTTATTAACTAAGCCTTGTCTGATGCAGGCTGTCTGAAGTGCTGCCACGCAGGATTTCTTCTTTCAGCCCTTTCTGAAAAACATTTAAAAAATAAATAAAT
>NW_013952934.1:237125-238973 GCF_001266775.1 Austrofundulus limnaeus | reverse complement strand
GTTTTAATATTCCAGCATTTTTGATGCAAAAACAGCATCTTGCTATATTTGTGAGGACTTCACACACACACACAGCGCTCATAGTCTGCCTCAGTCTGCACCTGTTTTTTTCACACCGGGCAAAAAATGCATTTAAACCAGTTGAAGTTAAGTTTAGAGCACAGTTTGAAATGTACCGAAGAAAACCTGCATCACAACTTTTATCCTGCAGTCAGAGCAAACATGATCTGCAGCGTCTGTCTGCACGGCGGCAGCTCTAACGTAACAGCGAGAAAGGACCGAGAGCTTTTTATTTTAATCCAGCAGGGAGAACAACAGAGGTGTTCTTCCATGCCTCCTGTGAGCAGTTCCAGCATTTTTTAAAAGAAAAATAATGTGGACATGCTAATTACAGTGAACATGGCACTCACTGCGCTCCCATTCGAAGTGAAACTTAACACACAGCTGTTCTCTCTACCACTCATAGTCCGACACAGAGGGCAGAAACAGCTAAATTAGACAGTTARAACACATTAAAAGTTCATAAATCACCCTTATTGTTGTTTGCACTCTGTGGAGATTGTGCCGAGGCTGTCACTGTTAACAGTGAACACCAGAGGGCGCAATTAACAGCTCTCTTTGAGGCACCGAAATAAAGCATCGAAATTAGAGTTGTGTTTCAGTCTGTGTACTACCGTTTATGTTCACCCCGGTGCCATACTGGAACCAAGGTTCGGTACCCAACCCTAATTCTGATACAACTTAGTACATGTTTTAGCTTTTGGAGATGAGCCTACTTTGGAGTTGTGGCCCCCCCTGGAGAAAAATCCACCAGCCGCCACTGGAAGCAGATTCAACTCCTGAGCCTTTTTTTTAATTAGTCACTAGTCTGATCTGACAGAGCACTGACTACAGGTCTAACTAAAGCACTAAAAACATGAAACATATCATTCAGAAGACATTGAAATTTCAGGAAAACAGATTAATTAATAAGTTCTCAACTGCAGATAAGAGCTTGAAGCAGTTATAACAGCAACTTATGACAACTTCATTCCCATACTGTAAATGGGTGAAGTTTTGAGTTATATCCATTTGAAAAATATGTTATCACCATAACCAAAACTATTTAAAAAAATAAATCACAACATTCACTGCTACTTTTACTGGTCCATCATCGCTGATGTCCCTCACGTATGACCACAAGCTTTTCCCAGTGACATAAAGAACCATTTCACAGAAAAGGCTGCAAGATGAGATTTCTCTATAGGGTGGCTGTTGTCACTCTGATGAAGACTGTAAGCTAAGTGACTTTAGAATATCTTCAATATCAAGTCACTGCTCTGTCATACTTATATGGAAATAACAACATGAAACAAACAAATTCTATCCAATGGCAAAAGAAGAAAACAGAGCYTGGATGCATTTTTTTGAAACAAGTGTCTGGCTATTGGCAAGTAGACTACTGAGAGAAAAAGGATTTTCATTTAAAGAAAAGATGATACAGTATATTTGATAATACATGGATCAAAAGAAAGTAGTTCAAGCAGGCCAGACTAAGCTTGGTCCAAAAATCCTAGCGTTTTGTTAGAAATCAAACTTAAGCATGTCATACAGAGCAGGACACAATGTCATCTTTGGTTTTACCAGTGGATGCTTTGTTTTAACTCCTCGGTGGGTTTCTTCGCTTCTGCTTTCCCTGCCTCGGGCATCCCTCTTGTCTCATGGAACCGCTGAATATTTCAGCTACAGTGGTTTGCAAAAGTATTCATACCCCTTGAACTTTTCCATATTTTGTCACATTACAACCACAAACATAAATATATTTCACTGGAATTTAATGTGAAAGACCAACACAAAGTGGTATACAAT
>NW_013952934.1:226636-235894 GCF_001266775.1 Austrofundulus limnaeus | reverse complement strand
ATTGTATACCACTTTGTGTTGGTCTTTCACATTAAATTCCAGTGAAATATATTTATGTTTGTGGTTGTAATGTGACAAAATATGGAAAACTTCAAGGGGTATGAATACTTTTGCAAACCACTGTAAAACCACTCAGACCGTTTTCATTCATTTTGTGCTGTCGTTTTGGACCAAATATTTAGGCTATTATAGTTTCTATAAAAAAATACATTATAGAAAACAGCAGCTTGGACTCAGACCTTAAATAAGGTAAAATCATTTATGAATTATTGTAATACACAGGGTCATGGGGGACTGAAGTCTGTTCCAGGCTCTACCAGACAAGAGATAATTAATAATTAACACACATACCCGCCCCACACTAATGGAAAAACTAACAAGCACAGGAGAGAACAAAAAAGATGTGATATTTTCCAATTAAATCATTTTGCATATCCCATGATCCATTCTGGTTTATTAGTTACAGTTATGACGAACATTTTAGCCTTTGCCTGAAGCAAGGAGGTGACCTGTTGAACCTCTAGGTAGGATGGTACCTCATCTTCCTGCTGTGGTTAATGAGCTACCCTCCACACTTCACCTTTACACTCCACGCCGCTCTCTTCCTCTGCAAAGCTCACAGTAACAAAGAACTGTGCCCTTAAAGCCCCACAGAGATGAAGTATGAGTGTGACAATGGAGTGGAGGTCTCAGGTGTGCCTTTTCGTTTGGTGTCAGTGAAAAATGTCACAGAGATGAATAGGAGAGAAGAGAACCCAAGAGAAGGATACCTGTGACTTCAGACTGTGGGTGAGTTAATGCACTTAAGCTTACAGAGCGACGGAGGCAGTGACAGTGACTGATGAAAGAAAATCTTTTTTAACTCAAGCAGTACAGACACGTACAGTCAGAGTGTGGAGTGAGGACTCAGCAGGCTGACAGAGCTAAAGACAAATAAAGACAGCTCTATTTTCCATCAGTGTGTTTTCAGTTTCATTCAATTTTTCCTCACTAGTCATTTATATTAAACTAACTGCAATCTGTAAGTTTTGTTTAGATTTTTTAAGTAATTAAAAAGTCTGATATAACTTATGTTACTTCAGGTTTTTACTGCCCTACATGTTGTCCACAGCCTTTGTTTTAACCAGCTCCTTTAGCTACAGTACTGTACACGTTTTAAATCAGAACTCATTACTTTAAATTTTGTTTCAAAGTAGTTTTTAAGGCATCCTGAGAAATCTTTTTTAAGCTTTCTGAAGGTCTTTCATAGTTTTTATTTGAAAACTGTCTGCTTTATTTAGCAATGTCATGTTCATAATTAGATCAGTTTTTGTTTGTTTATAAATCCATTTAATGTTGACTTGTGAATAATTCTGGCTCTTGAAAAGAAATAAAAGAAAGACTGTGGTGCTGATGACAACTTGGCGAATAAACCTGGAAGAACTTTTTTGTGGCAATAAAATTTGTTCCCATTTCTTCAATTAATTTTTAAATAAATAAAAAATACCAACACAATTTGACACAATAGTTCTTTTTTTTCCAAGATACTTCCAAATAGTTATTAACTGAAATTATGGCATAAAGGAAAATCAACTGAAGGATGATGTATTTCACAGAATAAGCAAAAATAAATTATAAAACATTGAAAGATCTTCAGAAAACCTGAAGAACTGCTGATCAAAAAACAGTTTAATAAATTAAACAGGTAAAACTTGTTTGGTATTATATATCTTGCCACCATCTCCATTTCCCACCCATCAATACCTTGCCACTCAATTTTTCTGATGTATTTGTTTCTTTATAAATGGTCTGTTCTGCCATATCTGCCTCTCACCTCCACACCTGAGTGTGATGCCAGCAGATGTGCAAGGTGAGCAGCTGGGCTCACCTCTCAGGCTGAAACAAAAGTGACAGCTTTAACAGCTGGAAAATGATGAACAAGAGACAGCTTTCTCACGTTTTCAATGTGATTGTCTCATTTCTCCTCATCTGTGGTCCATCATTATGAAACAAACTGTCAAACTCAAACTCTGTGTAGTCAAGTGAACAGACATCGTGAGAGAGAAAAAAAGACAAAGTACTAGTGGTGCTCAGGAGTAAGCTGGGTCAGCTCAAAATTTAGTCCTCAGCGGCAGTGTCAACATTCGGATCGTAGAACCATAGAACTAGAAAATCCAGACTTAAAAAATATCTGACATTTATGTTACTGAAAATGGCATTTCAGTCCCTGGAAGGGAAAAAAGTCTTGAGTTTTGGTTATAAAAAGTAAATGTCACATCTAAAAGGCTAACAAGCTGCCACACAATGTTTCACCATTCCATAAAACATAACAAAGACAGTGGTGGKTCCTCATTCTTCAACTGACAGTCCTACTATTGCACACACTGGAGCATCCTCACTGAAAAAACAGCCAGAATCACCAGAGCAAACATATTTCAGCGACTACATCAGACCTTCCCTGAAACTGTGCCTCCAGCTGTTTGGCTACAACCCAGGAAAGTTCTTACATGCACACAGACTTCATTCCAAAATGACCTACATTAAATAACAAGAGGCAATGTGTTTCACATAATTTACTCCATCCATTTTGCAGAAGCAAATCTCCCATTATCTAATTTCCTCGTCACGATTCACAGACAATAAAATGTCTGGCATTTCCCCCAAACGGTTCCAAATAATCTACTTTTTCAAACTCAGAGTAACTTTAGATTCACTGTTTTGCAGAAACAGGTATTTGTTCAAATGCCTACCTGTGACACAAATAACAGTTTTTTATTTTATTTTATTTTATTTTATTTGATTTATTTAGTTAACCAGGAAAAGATTACTAAAAATCAAGCCTGACTCAGCATAATTGCTGTTTTACAGCAGGATCCTGTTCTGCAGCACATAAAACACTCAGAAATACAGCATCACAATCACATCATTATACACCATGGACACAAAGACAAACAAGCATACCAAATTTCAGGAAGGCAGCATTTGCAAAATAGGACGTCTAAATATGAGCACAACAAAAAGTGTCCAGCAGATGGCAGACAAGATTCTTCTTAAAGGGCTGTGGTTTTGAAATGGACTTTATGTTTTGAGGAATGTCATTCCATGCTTTAGTGTAAACATAGAAGAAAGACCTCTGGCTGTAACAGTTTTTAAAAGTTGGTAATGTCAGTTGTCCTTTTGTAACAGATCTAGTTGAATGACCACTTCCAGAATTTGATTTGGGCAACAATGCACAGAGAGTTCCATAATTGGCACCTTGAAAGATCTGAAAATATAAATTAATACCACCATACAAAACACAATTCTGAAAATTCAAGGCATCAGACAATGAAAGAACTGTACAGTGATGAGTCTAACCAGGAAGTTTTTATGAATTTTGTAGGCCCTGTTGTAGAGCCTAACTTTGGGTTCTAAGATTTCATTTGTTGTAAGAGACCAAACAGGTAAACAGTATGACATGGTTGAGAGTATAATGGCATGAAGATAGATATTTGAAACAGAAGATGTCAGATTGGATCTAATTTTTGAATAAACATATAATTTCTGTTTCAACTGGGTGGATAAGACTTGTACATGATCACGATAAGTCAAATGAGAATCCAAAGTAATTCCAAGATATTTTAGGTAGTGACAATATCAAGGGGTTTGTTTAAAAAAGTGAGTTGATTTGTTATATTGAAATGTCTCCTGGGTGAGGAAAAATACATGCACACAGTTTTTTTAACATTAATTGACAAAAGATAATCTTGAAGCCAACCATGAAATGTCTGAAGATCTGCTTGTAACTGACTCTTAATAGATTCAATATTGAAATCAGACAAAAAACAGTATCATCAGCATACAATATAATATTTGAATACTTCAATATTTTTGGAAGGTCATTTATGAATGATAGGAAAAGCAATGGGCCCAGTATTCTACCCTGTGGAACTCCCACGGAACAGGGCAGAGACCCGGACACAGAGCTTCCATGTTCCACAACCTGACACCTATCAGTCAAATAAGAGGAAAACATTTGTATTGCAGATGATGAAAGTTGAAAAGAAATCAACTTTTGTAAGAGAGTATAATGATCAACTGTGTCAGATGTTTTACGAAAATCAATACATACATCACCAGTTACTTGACCTTTGTTCAAAGTAGCACGTATTTGTTCAGTGAATAAAATTAATGCAGACATGGTTGACCTTGACGTGCGAAAACTGTGTTGGCTATTGCTTAGCATATTAGATTAGCTTCTAGATGCTGAAGTAGTTGCTTAAATAATGTTTTTTCAAGTAACTTASAAAAAATAGGAAGAACAGAAATTGGCCRATAGTTTGAAACTTCTGTTGGATCACCAGATTTAAAAATGGGAGTAATCTGAGCAAACTTCCAGGCATCAGGGAAAATAGACTGCACAATACATAAATTAAGCAAATGATGAAACAATGGTAAAAAAAAGTGTTGGCATGCATTTTCAAGAAATCCATATTTATCTTATATTTGTCAAATGCATGTGAGCCATTTAGAGAGTGGAGTGTATTCAAAACATCACTCTGTGAAATTTCAGAAAATGAAAATTGCTTTGAAGTGTCAGGATATTTAAATAACTTTAAACTATTAGCTTGTCCCGGTAATGATGTCCTTACTGAAGAAATAAAATATTCATTAAATAAGTTAGCAATTTTTTCATGATCAGAAACAAGAAGTCCATTTATTGAGATTTGGGAATTGTTATTGTTATTGTTTATTTTTATTTTATAAGAAAATTTTTAAGGAATTTATTGCAGTTCAAGGCTTCTAGACAACGACTATTAACAAAATCCAATAACAATCAACTCATATTGTCCTTTTCAGTGTTTTTCAACCCTGGTCCTCAAAGCACACTGCCCTGCATGATTTATGTTTCCCTACTTCAACACAGCTGATTTTAATAGATAACTGATTAAAAGGCTTTTGCTGAACAAGCATCTGAATCAGGTGTGTTAAAGCAGGGAAACATGCAGGGCAATGTGCTTTGAGGAGCAGGGTTGTAAGACACAGATCATTTTTACTGCCAGATGCAAACTTCCAGCATGGCTGTCAAAAAACAAAAAAGACATTTCCAAACAAGTTTAAATAAATACAAACAACTTTTAGTTCACTTTTTCAGAATTGTTCCAGAAATAATTTTCCACAACCGCACCATGACCTCCTACTTCAGCCAGCCCGGACCTCCCTCTGTCTCTGTCATAGTCGTCCGTCTGATCTTGGCCTGCCATGGACCCCCTGCTTAGACTATGACAGGCCTGCTCCAATAAAGCTGGTTACACAAGGCGTGTGGGCACTGCAGGGAATGGAGAACTTTGGTATTGTGCCGATGGTGTGTGAGTGGGTTGGAGTGAACATTGTGTCACAGCTTTGATTTATTTGAAGGTTTTGAGGAGAGAGAAAGGAACCTTAGTACAAAAACAAACAGTCAATAAAAAAGCTACTTTTGTCCAGCACATTTTAATATCTAACACTACCAAAACATTATTTCCTTAGTTTTTGGCTAAATCTCAGTTTATATGTTTTTAACTGAGTTCTAGWGTTAATCCAACCTTGAGATTCTCCATTCCTTCTTGGCCAGTTTTCCAAAGTTACCTTTCACAGTTTTAATAGTTGATCTCAGAATATGGGGAATGAAAACCCTAAAAGCCCTCCCCCTACATCACAGGAAGTATCAGGAGACCCTTATACACTGGTAAACATGCAAACAGAGGTAGAGATAAGTGGTAAAAAAAAAAGAAGGGTGAAATTAGGTTCACATTTACTCTCCACTCACTTACTTACTCATTAATCATTAAGTCATTAACCAAAACAGCAGCAGATAGGACTGACAGCACTTCCATGAATACATTTTCTGATGTGGAAATTTTCCATTGATGGTCAGGGATCATCTCAGCACAACGTTTTCATGAATATTGTATACACAGGCGTACAATTTTACAAATATCCAAACACACGCCTCTGCTGCATTCCAGGCACAAACACATGTCCAAGTTGCAAAGGGCTTCCTCCTCCTCTGAGTTAGAMTTCCTGGCAGTCTATTGTGCCTGACACAATTTATAAAGCGACAGTTAAAATTGGATTAGGGAAAGTCTGGGAAGTTGAAACCCTGCTGTGTGTTTTCTCTGTTCGAAGATGCACAAACTGGCAATCATATTATGCCAAGAGATATTTGTGTTTGTGAAGTACTTACACTGATGGTTCTGGAAAGAAGCAATAAATTTGAATTAGTCAAAACATAATTACTTCATTAATGAAGAGTGGAGTAAAAGTCTCACGCTCTGACCTATTGTTTAAACAAGAGCAAATCCCAGAAAAAGCTAAGAATTAATATAGACAATAAGTCTAAGGAAAAAAAGCAACGTTCTTGACAATTAAACTATAAAATGTTCTGTTAGTTTTTGAGGGTTAAAAATGTTTGAGTTTCACACAAATGCAGTCCTGAAAAATATACAGCACATGATAAATTTACTCGAACAYCCATTCTTGACATAAGTGACTTTTTGCTAAATTTGCTCTGTCATCCAATTTGAAGTCTCTAAGTTTTCAATATTTCAGATAATTAATGTTTAAGTACTTATGAAATTGAGAAATTCTGTATGCATTGAATGTCTTCACCGACATCTTCATCGTTCACATTCTACATTGTAAAAATGTGAGATGCTTTGATCATTATAAGGTACAAACATATTAATAAATATTGCGCATTCCAGTCAGGTAGCTCTTTAACCTATCCACATCACAGTGTAAATCAATGAAACTGGATATATATAGATCCAATGTCACCAGTCTAACAGAATGCATCAATAATAAAAGCACTTCTTGAAGCCAAATGGGTCTTTTTTTTTCTTGATAAACTCAATTCAAATACATTAACAATCCTCAGGGTGAAATTGTTCAAACCTTTTAGCACTCAGAAAAACTAAAGCATCTACATAATCACATCAAAACAAATGTAGACTTCTGCCACAATCTTACCAACAATCAGCCTTGGTTCATAAGACCTCTAATGTTTACATCAGGAACTTTATGATGGTAACTACCTCTGTGATTCATTTATAACAAGACTGTCATCGCCCCATTGTGTACACCGCAAACCTCACAATAGCACAACCTCTCCAACTCAAGGTCATGGGATAATTTCCTTTTCTGCTGCCCTGCATGAGCTCTCTGATATTTTTTATGACTCCATCTTTAAAGCTTAAAAAGACCTCTTGGAAGCCAGCAGAAACATACATGGGTGTAATCAGTGCTTGTCATGTGGAGAGTTCGGATCACTGGTTCAACCTTCTCTGATATACTCGGAACAAAACCATTAAACCTGCAGCCATAGTGAATTATAAACTTCTTACAAATGTCACACACAAACAAAATATTGATTTTTTTAAATGTCACCTAAAACCTGTTGCAAACAGAGTCCATGTGCATAAAGGACTTGCTGCCACCTGTGCTGTATTTTTCAACACAGTGTTAATTTTATTTTAAGTTTCAGTAAACTTTATTCACGCTACAATAAAGAAACACATCAGAAGAGCACCATGCAGCCTTTAAAAAAACCTCAGCTGAAGCTATTAATCTGATCTAGGTCATATGCAATTAATTTTAATCCTGAGAGCCCAGTCTTAAAACCCCTCAGGGGGCAAAGGTCAGTTCGAGTCTGGCAAATCAAACAATGAAAAGGGTGTAGGAGGGTCTTGTTTTGATCTCGCAGTTCAGTGATGTCAGATTTCTGAGCAAAAAAAAAAAAAAAAAGAAACGAAAAAAGAACAAGTGAAGGAGACTTGAACGGGTGTATCAAAATCACAGGACTTAAGGTCCGGAGACAGATTAAATCCCCAAACAGGGTTTGTAAAACATTAACCATAGAGCTTRGCGGTCAGACAGATAAAAGTACAGAATAAACTTTAAAAAAAGGTGCAGTGAAGTTATCAGATATGCAGATTGAGTCACCTTGCAGCAGCATAAGTCTCCTATTGCWTATTGGGTAATTAAGCACTTAATAAACACTCACAATTTTAGTTTCAGGAGCAGTAAACAGTAGCAGAAGAGAGAATGTACACATAGACACAACTATTATTAAAGCTTTCTTAAAACATTTAGGGCACAGCTCCCTGTTTTCTGTGCCTCAACAAGGAAACAGCTATCCATCCATCCATCCATCCATCCATCCATCCATCCATCCATCCATCCATCCATCCATCCATCCATCCATCCATCCATCCATCAATCACCTTAACCCGCTTTTCTTCCTTTTAGGGTGACGGGGGTCACTGGTGCGCATATCCAGCAGTGCGAGGGGCAGGGGACACCCTGTCCAGTCCAGGACACCCTGGACTGGTCACATGTCCATCACAGACACACAGAGACAAACAAGCCATTAAGCCAACTCTATTGATTGGTTGTCTCACACCTARGGTCAATTTAGAGTTTCCAGTTAGCCTAACAGTCATGTTTTTATCTGTGGGAGGAAACCGGAGCAAACACAAGCATGCACGAAGAAAACATGCAAACTACCCTGAAAGGTTCTGGGCCAAGATTCGAACTATATAGCGTTTCAAACTACAACCACCTCAGGCTTACTAATGCCATTCTGGTCAAATTTTGAAAACATTATTTGCTGTTTAGCAATATCTCCCATGATTAAATTTTAGCTTAATGTCTGTAAAATACCTCTTATTATCAGATCATTGACTATGCAACAGTTCTCTTATTTAGAATCACCTGCTATCACTGCAATTTCATATTTAGACTGAAATATACAAATCCATCCAGTAAGATTTTATGGCTTTTTTTTTTTTACTTTTTTTTTTGGAGAATTCTTTTAATGCCTTTTCCACATTTCTAGGGTCAAGAAGAGGCCTCTGTGCCTCATCATGGAGAGCACAGGTATAACAATAATGATGGCTTCAATGCTAATAAAGTGTTTCAGTGAGCCCTGATAGTATGACTGTGACCCATCAGGAAGGAGACTAACCACCAATAACTTTATTATTCACACCTTTGCTTTTCTTCTTGTGACATGTCAAAAATTTGATCTCCGTTCATTCATTTTCACTACACAAAGAATTTATTTTTGTTTCTCATTTTGTCACAAATGCCAAATTGTCAAGGTGCAATTAACCATGGTTYAAATTACTAAATAAATGAGTGTTCTGTATCAATTTGCATCCATGAAGTTAAATATTAAAAGTACTGTTTTATAAGACTTGAGTATTTTTTTTCCTTTTTAAAAAAAGAACAAAATTCAAATAAAAGACATCAATCTTA
>NW_013952934.1:214389-224862 GCF_001266775.1 Austrofundulus limnaeus | reverse complement strand
GAAGACTGTGCAAATATGGATATATACTTTATTGATCCCCTTGGGGAGATTTAAGAATACTCTGGTTTTTACACACCGCACATGTGAGCACTGAGCACATGTGGAGCAGTGTGCTGCCATTTGTGATGTGCCCAGGGAGCAGCTGTGGGGGTTGGGGGCCTTGCTCAGGGGCCCAGGGTGGGGCTGGKTKGTCCGGGGAGTTGAGCCAGTGGTCTTCTGATCACAGGGTCACCTTCTCTAGCCTCTGCACCACCACTCCCCCCAAGTTGTTAGTTGTTTTTCTTTTGATTGTTTGAGTCTCATTGTTATTTTCAAATGTCAAAGAACTTTAGTCAGTTCAAGGTAAAAAAAAAAAAAACATTGAAGTAAGATTATTTGGAGAATAAAGTGCAGATAAGTGTAATTTTTAGTGCATGGATACTATTTTATAACCTGGTATTTAACTGTGACYTGTTGCCGTCCACTTGAACTAAATAACTTAAATTCTGTGATACCATGGGAAAGTCCAAGAAGGGCCAGGCACTATTATGCAGAGTTTTAAAAAAGTTTCAGTATGCAGATATTGTCAAACTAAATTTGAACAACAGCTGGTGACAACAGATGTGAAGTCAAGTCTCTTCTGTTGTTTCTACTTTTATTACAGCCTGAAGTTAGATCTATAAAAAAAAATAATCACACATTAAAATAAGAATTCATTTGTCTTCAGTATTTCTCAGTAAAATGTTGTGCTTGATATCCTTCCAGCTACARTGCTATGTATTTGAACATATTGGCCAGTGCTAATATTTAATTTTAACATATTTAATGGATAAGTCAACGTCATTATGCATTTTGATTATGAACTTAATCAACACAAAAAACAATCAAAAATATAATACATTTCATAAAGTTGTGAATTTATTTCTTTCCCTATAAACCTTGAGGATTTGTTCATCAATTTCAACTTTATGTATAGTTCATAAAATGGTAATATATTTAACAAAGCTGGGTGATTTTTCTTATAATTGGAACCACTTGGCTAAATCAGTCATTATTTATTTACATGTTCAGGTAGAGTGGATATATAAAACAAAGCTCATCCGTGAGTAAGCAAGCCATTAAAAAAAGGAATGCTACTGCTGCAAAACTGTTCAAGAGAATTAAGTTTTAAATGCATGAGGAGTCACTGTAATATGTTTCATGAAGCAACCCAGTTTATTTCTAAAACGGCAAATTGCTACATGGAAAACAAGATGTTCTGCAGAAATGTTCTGATCCAGGGTGGCAGAATAAATGAGAGCTGGCTGACTGACAGATTCATRGGTTGAAGGAGGTTTAGTTCCCCACAGAAACGTAAATATTGCATAAAGATGCATAAAAACAAACAGTTCTGCTGTCGCACACGGGCGATTAAGATATAAACAGCGTTCAAGATGTCACGGTCTTCCTGCTAATGAAAGACGAGCTCCTCTGCTGCTCTGTGACATGACAGAGAGGAACTCTGCAGTTTTAACTACACGTTTATATGTATTCACACACACTTAAGTCACTATATATAAATAAAACTGAAAGGTCCAGTCAAAGCAAAGTAAGGGTGAAAACTAATGACAAAACTGAGATCAACACCTCCCTACAGAGACAGCGTAGGAGTTGTCGTCTATAAGAGTAAGAAAGCTGGAAGTTAAAATTCTTGCCGCTGGGCACTGTATTCAGCCCATCAACCCAAAGCCACAAGCACTTGAGGAAAGCAAAAATGTAATAGTTAAGATATGAATATCTAATTACTAAATTCCCCATTTTTATGCAAGAAAGTCATAATGTGGAAATCTATTCCCCTTATCTAATCGCTAATGGCAAAAGCTCTTCCTATTCTGTTTAAAAATTTAACCAAATGACTGAACTTTTGATTTCCAACTTGAATTACACTATTCCACATTCCTAATTTTGTATTCACAGTGGAAAATGAAAGTAGTCAGCAGAAAAAGGCTTACAAGCCTTTAGAATCATTTGTTAAAAATTTCACCCCAATCTTTTTTGTAATACTTGCCACAGTGAAACATCTCAAAGGAAAACTCAAGGATATGGAAAAATAAAATAAAAAAATTAGGAAAGAGGCTGGTTGTACTTATTTTTGGTCATGTCAAGGCCAAAATAGGAACCAACATGCACACTTATAAAAATGTAGTAAATGTTTAACATGCTGAGAAGTGTACTACAGTAAGAACAACTTCTCTCTAGCCTGCACTCTCAAATAAAAAGTAAGTAAAAGAAAATGAATGCAGCCATTGCTATAAAAAGGTGTTGACAAGTAACCACTAAGCAGTAAAAAGATGAAATTTGCTTTAAGTCAAGAACAAACCACTATATTGTTGTGCAAACACTTCTTCACAATCAGCTTATGACAACTTCTACATCCAACATTAAACCCAAGATTTAACATCATATTAAGAACATGAAGGTGGGCAGCGGGGTCATTTTATGCTGTTATAGCTCGGAATCTGCATTAAAATACAGTTCATACAACAGGATTGCAGTTGTGTCAATATAACAAGGCTTGTTAACCAAAATAAATGCAAACTCTTCTGTAATCTACCAGAATTTTCAGCTCAAATGCAAGAACAATACAGGCAACAGCAGAATCTATCCAATGACTTGATAAAACAGAAAAYGTTTAATTGGAAAACATGAAACAAGTAAAAACAAACTCAGCATTAAAACCACAGTGCACATGCACAAACATACAACCAACAGGATGTCAGCAAATATCATGTAAGAAAGCAGAGACACGGGTTTATTCTACACTTAACTTAAAATTAATAAAAAATCAATCAGTCAATTTTCCCCCCAGTGAAGTACGCTACTCAGAAAACATCGGATATGGTGGATTTTCTTGCGGTTGACGAGAACACCACTTCAATAAATTTACTTATTCAATAGTTGGTTTTATTACCAACCTGCTGCAGAGAATCTGCTCATTAGTCGGTAATATTTTCATCTGTCAAGTATATTTGATGCTAACTTTGTTTTTGTTAAACTTTGCCAAACACTAATGAGTTAATGAGCCACAGCTGTTCACCTGCAGAATCAGAAAAAAAAACTCCTTTAGAAAAATATATTTTTAAAAAGTCACTGGTTTTATTAAGTCAAATGTTTAGAATAATCATATTTTTATATTACATGAAAAATATGACCAATTAAATCGTCCTACTGATGTTACTTATTTACACCTGTTTACTCATTAAAACAGAAACTGCTTCTTTTCACTGAACAGATTCACTCCACCTTCTGAGGCTCATAAAATAGTTCCTGAACCACTTAGGAAATATTTATAAACAGATTACACTTAAAAACATAAACATCTAATACTCTTTACTCTCTTCAAAGACAAACATAGTCTAATTTCAACAATATTGGACAAAACAATGTAGCCTATCTTACACTATTTTATTTTGGTTGGTCAGCTCAGGATTGCAGATTTTGCTTTAAAGCTGAGTTGTGTTTTGACAGCTCAAAAATCAATTTTCTGACTTCAAAGAGATGGTCAAGCAGCCTGATTCAAGGAGGAAAAAAAATTTGAATTTTGCATGTTTTTTTTATTGAACCAGGAATGCTGTGAACACACTGCCTTGTATTATTTTTTAGACCTGTGGAAAGTAACACTGATGCCATGCTGCCATAACTTGTGTAAACACTTAACCATCTGCTATAAGAGCTTGGAAAGCTCTCTGGCAGTAAAATGTAAAACTTATACATGGTGATCACCCAGATTTGCAGATGAAAGTTCCATTTTCAATGTAGGACACTTTTTATTATTATAAAAACCTTAATAATTCTTAAGTTTTATAATCAACTTTAAATGCTCTACTGTATTCATCAAATATCTTGATTAGTCCTTTTTGTTTGCTCTGGTGATGGACAGACTAACACAAGTGTGGGCAGTCCTGGTCCTCGAGAGCTGCAGCCCTACATGTTTTACGTTTTTCCCTGCTCCAACATACCTGATTCGAGAAGGGGTTAACTGCGGAATCAAGTGGGCGTGTCACAAGAGTGGGCGTGTCAAAAGCATAAACACCTGTGGGCTACGAGGTCTACATGACAGTACCCTTAGATCCTGCTTGAGCAGGTACTCTTTACAGCCAAACCCTGACCCCAACACTAAGGTTAAACAGGAGAAATGTGACCCAAGTAGGGTTCTCCAGAAAAAGTGGTGCCGTACAGTAACGCCCCTTTTGTTCTTGTCCAATGAGATGGTGCCGTATGGTATCACCCATTTTTTGCTTGTCCAGTCAGGTGTGTCCCTTTAACAAAGTCCGTCAAATCAGGTGTGTTGCTTTAGAATCGCCTTTCCTTGTGACACGCCCACTCGTCCGCACCCGTCCGCAGAGACCCCTACTTGCCTGATTCAGTCACTGAACTACCTCTTCCAAGTTCTGCAGTATGGAGGACCAAAACTGCCATAATTAGAAATAAAAGCAGAATATAAATGAAACACTAAATAAATGCATTTAAAATGCACCAAATAAATTAAAAAAGAACTTTACCTCAAGTTTTATAATTTAATTGACCTTCATAGTTATTTTTCCAGCTTAGTTCCAATAAATTGTATACTTTAAGACAAATTTTAAATTTTACTGTTTTTTAAAATATATATTTTACATTGTTTTTTTTTTTGTACTTGCATTTGTGTCTCTTATACTGTATGCCCAAATTTGTTTTTCAAAATAAAGGCTTTAATCCTCCTTTCCTTTGTTTTAAACTAAACTTTACACTTTAAGTTAAATGAGGCTGCACAAGCATGCAACACATTGAAATAAAAACAGAAATCTTGAGGTGGAAGAGAATTGGGGAGGTGGAGGTGGAGGTTAAAAGAAGAGGAGTTAAAGACAGAGGACATGTGTGACAATAGGGAGGCATGTGGAACAGCGAGGCTACAAGCAGCACAGGTCACTCAGAAAATAGAACTTCACATGTTTTGTAAACAATAAATGAATTTTTCCATTCAGTTTTGTTTGCATTTTCTCCACCCAAACCAAAGATTTATGGCTTCTCTCCTCTGCTTCCAAGAGCTGTTTGATTAAAAACACCCCCCACCCTCTGCTCTTTTTTCCTTCCCGTCTATAACACTAATATACCTTGCTGTGCACTAATGGTGCCTTAATTCAAAAGACATAATGAGTTGCATTAGAGTGGGGAGAAAATTGCAGCYGGAATTTAGCATTTCTATTCACAAATTACCTTTGTGACAGTTGTGTGTAAAAAAGGAACAAAGAGACAGATGACAGGCGTCAGCGGTTGGCCCGACCTGCGCCTGCGGACGTCACGCAGCCACTAATCATACCTGTGTTTTCTGAATTAAAACCTTTTATTGTGGGGTGTTAAATGTCGGGGATGGTGGGGTTTTAACATAAACTCCTCGTGAATCTGAGTAAAATGAATCAGAAGCCAAATGACCTGAACTGGGGGAGGTTTCTGGCTGAAAACGAGGCGCAGGATCAAAGACCTGGCTGCAGCACTGAAGGATGGAGGCTGGACCTTTACTCTTCTCTTTTTCCTCTTTTTATTTTTTTATTTTTATTTTTGCTGGAGTTGCAGAAGTTTGACTCTACTTTCCCCCTTCTCATCATCCTCAACTCCGTTGTGATCCCTCCGTCTTTTAATCTGCTCTGTTACGATCTGAAGTGCTCCGAGAAAGAGAAAGAGAAAGAGAGAGAGAGAGAGAGAGAGAGAGAGAGAGAGAGAGAGAGAGAGAGAGAGAGCCCTCTATCCCTCCCTTCTCGGCTTCGTCTCCCCTGAACTCTACTTCAAACGAGGGGCCTCCCACTAAGTAACCCCCCACCATCACTGCTCTCATCCATTTCTCTGCTCCTTCTCTCCAGTCTCCTCAGTGGGGGGGCCTTCATAGATCTTGGTAGAACGAGGCACCCTCTCCATCACTCGTTTTCTGCTTCTCACTTTGTTCAACTCTGCTCCCCCACCTGACTCTCCTCAGTCTTACTCATGTTTTTGATTCCGTAAAGTTATATAAAATACAAAAAAAAAAGGCTTTAGTCATTTATCCTGTTGGAATAAATATATGTGGGAAAGTTATACTGAGATTGTAGCAACTTTACCTATTGTATTTCACACAAGCGTAATTTGAGTTCTTTAGATTTTATTTCCTAAATTACAATTTCTTTAAAAAGTCTGTTTAGTTTATTAGATCAAACAGAATTAAAATCTCTAGCTTGGCAACACCGTGTCCTTTTTCAAGGCTTTACAGCTCTAAAATAGTTGTGCTTGTGACTAACCTGATGCCAGTCCTGCTCCCTGCTTTATTTTATCTCTCCTCACAAACACTTTCACAAACTAACACATGTCCTCGCACAGTTTTCATCTTTTAGCTTTTCCCCATTCCCCCTCACCACCCTCTGCTTGCTCCCACTAAAGAAGCACAAAAAAGTCAAATACATGTGGATTTGTTTGTGGGTGTTTTTTTGGCACCTGGATCAGTCGAGCATTGGGGAAAATGTTACAGCTGACTGAACAAAGCAGCCTAAGCCAACGATAAATCAGCTCAAATAAGGAGAGAAGGTCAAAAACTTGGTTTGACAGATTGTTTTGGAAATGGACACATATTCTATAACCATTATAGGATTAAACATTTCATTAGATTTTACATAATCCAGTTTTAGTCCAACAAGCAAATAAAGAAAGGAAAACTAAATGATTAATGACTCAGATTATGTCACCAACAACTGCACACAAACAACAATTTGTATGTTTAAAAAGATTACCAGGTTACCAGGTGTTTAGTGAARACAATGTAAAATTCCTTATGTTATTTTAGATTTTTTTTTCCCTCTGTGGAGGTTGTTTAAGTTGAAGTTGTTTTTTAATAAGGGCCCTTACTTTGTTTCTCTTTTTTTAATGGACATTTTGTTGCTTTTATGAATGAAATATAAAAACACAGAACGTGTTCAAATTTGGAGAATATGCTAGTATAAATTCTCTTTGTTTTCTTTTAATTTATTTTTTTTAACCTTTTTGTTATCTATCTACGTATCTTTCTTCCTCTTATCTGGGGTCGGGTCGCGGGGGCTGCAGCCTAAGCAGAGAGACCCAGACTTCCCTCTCTCCAGCCACTTGGGCCAGCTCATCCGRGGGAATCCCAAGGTGTTCCCAGGCCAGCCGAGAAAYAGTCCCTCCAGCGTGTCCTGGACTTTCCTCTGGGCCTCCTCCCAGTGGGACATGCCCGGAATACCTCACCAGGGAGGCATTCTAACCAGATGAACCACCTCAACTGACTCCTCTGGACGTGGAGGAGCAGTGGCTCTACTCTTGAGTCCCTCCTGGATGGCTCAGCTTCTCACCCTATCTCTAAGGGAGAGCCCAGACACCCTGCGAAGGAACTCATTTTGGCAGATTGTATCCACGGTCTCGTTCTTCGGTCATTACCCAAAGCTTGTGACCATAGAAGAACTGGTCAATCGAGAGCTTCACCTTTTGATTCAGCTCTTTTTTTTTGTTATGTTTCTGCAAAAACCAAGGCAATTCACATATTTCAAGCTCACCCCCACCACAACACCCTTACTCTTGTGAAGTAAATCACACTCACACATATAAACCTGCACACACACAACTTCAGAGTGATGTTTCACCTGTTTTTATTTTATTTTATTTTTTACCAAAGGATGGGTAAAGATGTGAGCTGCAGCTTACCTCTCGATCTGCAATAATGATGCATAAGCAAGGACATTGTGTTTGTCAAAACATCTGGAAAAAAAAGGAAAATTCAAGCCAGTTGGATTTTTTCTTTTACACCCAAAGGTTTATGTTGAGGTCACTGACAATGACCAAGAATGTCCTCCCAAAGATAATCAAACATATCTGTAGCGCCGCTGATTATGATGGACAAAACTGGCAATCTTGCAGCTTAAATCTCCCTCCTCAAAGGCATCCCATTCTGCTTGGTTAAGGTTAATGGTGATTATGATGAAGATGAGACACCTATGAAAAGCCGCCTCCACTTTCTTCTCCATTTAAGGAGGACATGCCACGCTCCCTAATGGTTTCATGCATGCACGCAAACACAGGCAGAGGTAATGACACTCTAGCTTCCACACACCRCCAGGGTTGGCACTCAGAGTGTCCTTAATGCAGATCACAGCACACACTCTCAACCGCTCATTAAAAACAACAATTAAATCCCTGTGTGGAGGTGCAGCAGACCCCCTTAAGGAACCAACATTTGTCAATTACTAGAACGWGGGGAGACTTTTACACAGAGGACAAAGAGAATTGAGGAGGATGTAATCACCAGCTCCACAAAGCCGGGTTTGTATTGTTCCAACACGGACAACATGTTTGTAATTTGCACTTTAATGGGACGGCCAGCCTCCTGGGTGAAACACGCTCCTCAAATAGTCTTCCTTYACAAATCTGGCCTGAGGCCTGAGGGCAAGAAGATGGAGAGGCTGCGCTGTCCTGCAGGAGGGCTTTCCTATGATGCATCACTGCCCCCCTATGGTYGTTAGTGAAACAGTAACATTTCCCTCAAAAATAATTGGTTCAAGTTTATTTTTAGACACATTAAAAAAAGAAGGCTGTGGATACAGTTTTGAAAGAAAGAAAGAAAGAAAGAAAGAAAGAAAGAAAGAAAGAAAGAAAGAAAGAAAGAAAGAAAGAAAGAAAGAAAGAAAGAAAGAAAGTCAAACCTAAAAACCAAAGAGGGCTGTAATTTCAGACATTGAAATAAAATATTTAAAAGCTCTTTCTGGTGTGTTAGAAACTAATAACTCTGGTGATCTGAGTTGAGTATTCAGTGGATTTCTATTTTCTGGAACAGAAAAACTCATAAAAATGTCTGACAACTTCATTTCAAATAAATGAAGTTCATTCTTTACCAATCAGATTAAAGACAGTTTTATGTTTCATTTCACCTGTTTTTTTTTAATTGATTAAAAGCTATGTATATTTTTAAAAGCAGAACAGGTTGGATGACAGAATAAAGTGTGAAATGTGTTAAAGGTGAGCAGATTTAAGGGAGTCATGCTGACATCTAAATGTCATGAAAAGGTAAAGTATTTGGAAACACTGAGCTTGAAGGATTACTTTTGGTCTTTTGGACATGGGGTTACTTTCTGGAGGGTGGGGGGGGTTCTGCTCATTTTTCCTGTGTTGAGGGCACTGAGATTCAAGGACACTGACCCTGAAACCTTTTAGAAGTTGCAGCAAACCTTCAGAACTGGTGGCTAACAGCAGGAACACTGCTGGAAAATGTCACATCATAACATGAGAAAAAGGCAAACACGGGAGGCCGTTTGTGCAATGTTTTTGTGTCCCTCCCCTTTTCCAGTCTATGATCATAACATCTTTACAATTGATTTCCTGTTTTGTTTTGACACYGTCCTCTCTCTTGTTTACTCTACATGCTGGGAATTTCAAGCGACACTCCCACAGTACAAATCAATAMTTTTATTGTCTGTGAAAATGGCTGGAGCATAGAGCTTCAACACAAACACACATTTTCCTGTCGTTCCATTTCTTGCTGCTGCTTTTCATTTGTAAACATGTTTTACTTTYAAGGCAGAAGTTACAATCTGAAAATCAGATATTTTTTAGACATTTACATTCCTCTAATAATGCTGATGAGATAACAGGGAAAGTGTTCACTTCTTAAAAATAAACAAAGCGTCTGCTGTGAGACCTTGTTGACATTTTCAAGTCGAAATCTCACAGTCAACTGAAGCTGTTAATTAACTGGAATCTCACTTTCCCCTCTCTCTTTTTTTAAAGAAAAGGAGGTGGAAATAAAACAGGTATAAAAGTGAGAAGACTATCATCTATTGGAGTAAACTCCACTTGAACTTGTCAGCTATTCTGTTAATTGCAACCACAGAGAGGCAAAATTAATCTTGTTTTCACTGCCCCACACCTCCATTTTCTTGTTTTTATACAAAACAACTTGCCCAAGAGAATCATTGTTTGTAATAACGCAAACTCAGTAAGCGCTTTATTTTGAAAATCACAAATWTATCTAGCTTTTTGGGCAGTTTCAAATCTTGTTTTGAGGTTTTAGTAAGTTTTTTTTGTCTAATTGTTAATTTTATACCTGTTTCAAAACTGTAATGGTCCTTTACATACTGTATGTTTTTGCTTCCTGTGGTCATTTTGTACACCTTTAGTATATCTTTTAAGGAAAAGTGGAATTCTTTGGTATCAGTGCAACTTTGAGCCATCTGACTCAGATCATTGTAATATTTGAAGTTATAAGTTATTTTTATTTTTCTAATATTTTAAGTTATAGGTTTGTTCTTTTTCTGCACAGTATCTTGCTTTTATTTTCATTTTTACCTAACTTCATCTTGATATTCTGATACAGTAATTCTTATTCTTATTTTTATTTTGATCCAAGTTTTTTTATTGTTACTATTTTAATTATATTATTATTATTACTACAGTTGATAATGTCACATAGCAATATACTTTTTCTGTGGATCGTTGTATGTATGTATG
>NW_013952934.1:210386-214159 GCF_001266775.1 Austrofundulus limnaeus | reverse complement strand
ACACACACACACACACACACACACACACACACACACACACACACACACACACACGTCTCACATATACAACCCATGAGTCCTAGTTTTTCTACAACTCCTCTCATGCCATAAGACTCCTTCACCTTTTGTCACAGATTTGATGCAGAGTGTAATCTCACTGCCTTCTAAACTGCCGGAGTTGAACTTTAACTTCTCTGATCATTATGGATTATTCCCTCTAAAACACAGAGTCCAGCTCCTTTAAAAAGTTTATAGAAGCACTGGTTCCTCTTCACATATCTTTACTATTGATAGTACTACATCAGAAACAGAAAAGTGATTTTAAGAAACACATCAATTTGTGATCAGTTTGACTAAATACACCATATCACTGTCATTACTCAAGTATTCTGACCTTTTTTTAATCTCACTTGTAATATAGGTGCATGTTTGGAATTAATATACAATTTCCAGGACATGTCAAAGCTTTTACCAAAATAAATTTCAGAAATATCTGCGATGAAAACTTTGGGGTGGAAATGAAYTTTGCACTTAATTTGTTTTCAAGTTATTTCCAAGACATATTTGAAGTAATGGTATATATTTCTGCTTAGATTTGTTATAAGCAAAAACAAAGGATTTGTTTGCATTGAGTGCACATTTTAGAATTTCATAGCGAATCTAGAAAACTACTGGTGTAAATTCTTTCAAACTGCACCATTTAATGTAATTCATAACATTTCTTTGTGTGGTCTCAAACTTTGTGTACCTTTAAATTTATTTCTTTGATTCAGATGTATGGAAGAAAAATAGTCTGAATCTGAATATTTTTAGACACTGAATTTATGACATTGAATTTTTATCCTCTGAAATTATGTGTGAATTTTTTACTTCAAATTTGCTGGCAAAATTTCACCTGCAACATTTCAACTGAAGAAATTCACCAGAAAAAAATTCAACTACAGTAATTCACCAGTAAAAATTAACCTGAAAAATATTCAACTACTGAAATTCAGCTGCAGAAATTCACCTGTAAATTTGACCTCCTGGTGACCCAAGCCAAAGCAATCAATACCAGATCAAGTTGACCAGCTTTTAGCCAATCAAGTTACGCTCATTTGATCACGTGACACACCAGGTCGACTTGATCTAGTATTGATTGCTTTGGCTTGGGTCACCAGGAGGTCAACATATTTTTACRGCGAATGTTTGCAGCTGAATTTCAGTAGTTGAATAATTTCAGGTGAATATTTACAGGTGAATTTCTGCAGCTGAATTTCAGTAGTTGAATAATTTCAGGTGAATATTTACAGGTGAATTTCTGTAGTTGAATTTTTTTTCTGGCGAATTTCTTCAGTTGAAATGTTGCAGGTGAAATTTTGCCAGCAAATTTGAATTAAAAAAATTCACATACATAATTTCAGAGGATAAAAATTCAATGTCATAAATTCAGTGTCTAAAAATATTCAGATTCCAATGAGACTATTTTTCTTCCATACAGACGCAGTTTGTTCTTCACTGATTGCATATTGGGCAAATTTGAAACTGCAAAAATAAAATTTTGGTCACCTGATGTAAGGATAGACTCTGTTCAGCCTTGCATGTTCTGCAGTAAAAAACGCAGCAGCCAGTGGTGCATGAAAACACAAAAACCTCCTCACACACACAGAGGTCAGTCCGCCTGCCCCCCCCCCCGTGTGACAGTAAACATTTAATGAGTAATAATAAAAAAAATGAAAGAGGCCGACCTTGAGCACTGCATGATGCTCTCCAGCTTTGATCAGATCTGAGAAAAGTGCTGAACAAAGCAGGAGGTGCAGAGACACAGCGAGGACATCCAGGCAGCATGAGGAGAATGGCCTCATTTGCTTTATTAATCAAACCTTATGAGGGAATAAAACATCTCAGTGACTTTATTCAATCTATGAAAAGAACATATTAGATTTTAGAAGAAATTTGTCCAGCAAACGTTGAACTGCTCTGCTCAAACTCATCATTTAGGTGGAAATATTTACCTTCATTAGGTTTTATTTAAAATTTTTATTTATTTATATTAGACACTGAATAGTAAACTCATATGAAACTTTACTCAAAATTCAAGCACACCTTAAAGAGAAATTTGAACCAAACTTGCAACCCAAAAACTTTGTCTCTAGCGCCACCACCTGGTTATAATCTGAACATGTCCAAAAAGTGTTTTTAGGATAAAATGAGATCAAAAATCAATTATTCATTCATTTCCTAAAACTTGAGTTGTCTAAACCTAACAGATAAAATCATCAATGAGCAGAAACTGTGAAAAATGTTTTGACTGTTTTTAGACTTTGTTCAAACAGTAAAGACACACTCCTCCTTCAGTTATACATTTTATTTGTCGTCCAAACTTTTATCAGTAGATGAGAAATAAAAGGTATTTATTATTTTTTTCTTTCAACATTCTTTTAAACAAAAATATAACTATGTACAATCACTTGTAAAAAACACATAAAAAGCGTACGAGCAAAACAATGTTGTCTTTCTAAAAGACATAAGTTACAACAACTAGATGTGTGAGATGAAAGCAAAAAACTGTAAGCCACGGACTGAGTTAATACCTCTTTGTACAGATTGTGCCGCTCACTCACMACATTTAAGCTTATTGTGCATTTCTGCTGTAATGCCAAAAGATGTTTACACACACACAGAAACATACAAAACAAAAACACATTCACATCTTTCCATTTGCATTCAAGAAAACAGAAAAAACACATCTTAATTGTAATCAAGATGAAAAAAAATCGGCACAGTTTTCAGTTGAGGTGGTGTTTCTCTTGTTTGATGTGAATAAAAAAATACTGACATTTTGTGCTCTGATGCAAGTAAAACAAATAGAAGTCGTCGCTAACGGGAAAAAATGAAGCAAATTTAGTTTTAAGAGGCAACAAAAACATGAAAAGGAGTTCAAATAATCAGTGTGTGGATTGAATTTAAAGTTTAATTATTATGGTTTTTACACACAAGTGCAAAAACCAAGTTTATTTATAGGTAAAAATGTATGAAAAAAGTGGATTTTCTTGTAGCTCACACACATCTTGAGTTCTGAATAAGAAAAAAACATTTACTGTATCTAAACTATCTGTTGGAAGCAATCTGCTTAAAAATTAAATGCAGAGCATTAATACTGACTTGTTTATTAGGAAGACATTTGTGCAAACAAAAAGGAGCTGTCAGTTTCTGACATGATAATAAATAATATTTTCTTGACAGAAAAAAAAGGAGGTTGGGGTTGATCCATAAATATTGGAGTGAATCTGATCAGATGGGAGAGGGAAACATGGCCGCCTGCTCTGTTCAAACAGAGGAAGGCAACAGCAACAAAAACATGTCTGAGTTTACAGGAACTCTGTTCCATAAAAATGGCAGCAAGACTCAAAATAAGAAGATAACATTAAAGCAAAAAAAAAAAAAAAGACAAAACATAAAAACCCTCCTACATAAGCACACGCAGGAAAACACAGCAGCAGTCACACTCAAAGACAGGAAATGGCAGCAAGAGCTGAGCGAGAGTGGGCAGAAAAATAAAAATGTGTCATAAAAAACACCTCTAAAGACTCCTGCCCTAAAGGAACAAAACAATCACAACCTCGAACTATTTCTTTTAACAAAATATTCCAAAAATAGCATCTATATCTACCCTCTTTACTCACTTTTTACAGTTCAATTAAATTACGGCCCCAAAAAAGAAAAAAAAAAGCCCAGCAAAAATATAAAAATTCATACATCTGCTGTGTAAATATATACACAGAAGTATATTG
>NW_013952934.1:206044-210271 GCF_001266775.1 Austrofundulus limnaeus | reverse complement strand
CACACACACACACACACACACACACACACACACACACACACACACACACACACACACACACAAAAGACAAACATCTCTAAGGCTTTCAGCACCCAGACAGATGCTCCCAGAGTGACAGAAACACAGAGATCCCCAAACTCATTTTGCTAGAAGAGCCTTTAGCAATAATCATGTTTAAGCCAAAAAGTAGAACCTACAAAAAGACATTGTGAAACCTAAAAATAAAAATGGATGCTAGCGACAATTTATTCACAGGAGMAGCTTTCCTTGCATCATCCCAAGGTTCACCCGAGGATAATTCTGAAAGATTATTTTRGGAAACTGAAACTAGGCCTTCAAACTGTTAATTATACACATGGCTACATCATTACCCRTTTGCTTTTGACTATTGGGAGCCAAAAGGTAGTTGAGATGGATTAAATGTATAGCTTAACAGTTAATCTATGGTTTGTGACCTCAGCTGCAGGATTTAAACATTTTATTCTGATACTGGTAACACAGAAGACAAAATCAGGATTTACAGCCACAGAAGCAGAGCACAGAGACTACCGATTATTATTTTTGGAAACCTTTAAATCACTGTGGAGAGTTGGAGAATAWGAAGTATTGCAGCTGCAGCTGCTGAAAATAATAAAACATGAATGCAAGACCAAATAAAATCTGCTACAAGACATTACAGCTCTTTATTTACATACAGAATCAGAGAGATAAAGTTTTATTCTTCTTGTGCTTTTTTCATGTTCAAATCTATTTCTTCAGAAAGTAAAGATTCTAGAAATGACGTCTGCACAAAACCGGTTGCTTCATGTTTTAATATTAAAACAAAACAACAGCATTCATTTGTCTTCAAACAAAATACACGACCTGCACATGAATAAAGATCTTTTTCTCTGATCCCAACCCTTTATCACTTGATCTGTACAACACACACACAGACACGCACACAATCACAGAGGTGGTGGTATCCTAGCCAGAAAAAGGGATTACGACATTGCTTACTTTGGAGGACCACGGCTGCAAGCAGTTGGCATAGCAACGGACCAGGAAAGCCATTTCTACAGGAGGGAGGGTGCCAGAGAGGGAAGTTTCCCCTCGTTCGACAAGAAATGAAGGAAAAAAATAGAAATAAGTAAGAGAGAAAAGAGGTTGACGACTGATGCAACTCCCTTTGCTGCAAGTGGAGAGTTCTTCTGGAAGCTGGTTCAAACAAAAATATTCTGTTTTACTTTGGTGCAAAAAGACAGAAATATCAGCTTAGCAACAGCAACATGTCACTAGGGAAGGAGGCTTTAAGTCAAGACAGATCCAATCATAAAAGCTTTTTGTCCTTTACTWAAACAATGAAGTTTAGGGCACTCAAATAGAAAAGAAATTCAGCAAAAAAAAATTGCAGCTAAATCCAAAAAAGAAACATGCTGCAAGGTTAAAAAAAATACAAATTAAGTTGAGCTCATCTGCTGAAAATTCACTGAAAAAGCTCACGAACTTAATTTTATCCTCTTGAAGATTCAGTTTACTTCATCAAAAAGCCAAAAAATCCCACTGGTTTAAAATACTGTATATAAAAAAACTGAGGCTTGTCTGTGCATCTGCAGCCCCAAGGGATGAAGCTTCTTGAGGGGTTTCAAGTCATCCAAACAGTCCTCTTTCGCTCCCAAAGAGCTTGAAATATCCTCTTCATACACGCTGCAGCCACCAAACTCTGTATGTTTGCAACTCTTTATCKCTTTATAAAGCTCCTGCAGTTCACCTCCATGGCAAAGGGGCAGAGATCCTGCTGCTGTAGTCCAGCTTTAGGGTCTCATCCCTAAGTTAGCGCTCGCACCTCACACCGGCATGCCTTCTCCCCCCCTCCCAACCTTGGAGGGAAGCTGCTGTGGAATGGATGCTGCACTGTGGAGAGTCAGCCGCTAATGGGAAGCAAGAGGAGAGAGTGGGAGYGAGGAGAGGAAGGAGAAGGGAGGGGAATCCAGCTGAAAAAGAATGACATCACCTGTGCAGCGCGGGAGGGCGGGAAAGAGAGATGGGCTCGGGGAGGTGGCTCAAACGAGGCGYGCAGCGAGGGAAACTGCATTAAGTGGATTGGCTGCTGAGCAGATGCAGATGGACAGAGAAGGAAGAATGGGAGAGATAGAGATAGAGGGGACAGCAAGGGAACATCTTTATTGATCGTTTGGTAACATAAAGCCCAGTATATTGAAGCGATCCCCTCCCCTTTGTGAGCATGCAGCATAAATTACAAAAAATGAAGGGAGGGGGTAGGGTATATAAATCAAAGAGCCCCCTATGAGATACAAGGACAGACGCTGCTGCTATGATGCAGAATGAAATCTGCCATGGAAGATTTGCAATGCACAAGATGGAATTTGGCGTAAAAAAACACATTAATCACACGTGGAGTTAGTAGCTCTAATTCAGAGCATTCATGGACAAAACCYGCAGCTATTAAACATGTTAGGTCGAGCAGATTGTAGCTGTAAATGATTTGAAGCAGACCTGGGTTTGACAAGAACTACAAATAATCCAGAGTCAGGTTTCTTCCACTCAAAGSCCCAGATGCCGGATGCTGCTGAAGAAAGTTAGACTGACTTAACTTTGAAGATAAGTTTATTTTTATATTTTATAAGCTTATATGAAATGCTTTCGTAGATTTCCAGTTATCCAGGACATGGCAAATCCAAATAATTAAAATTAAATAAACAAACTACACAAGTGAACTTAATAAATCTATAATTAGAATGTGTCACTTCCAAGGAGCCATATTTCATTTTAATCTATTAAAATGGCCTTAAGCAACTACTCTTTTAATAAATGGCCTTTTAAAGTATTTTGGAGATTTGCTACAGCCCTCTTTCCCAATTACAGTCCGTCTTATGATCATTCCAGCTCAGTCTGTGTTAACTTTTACAATCATCTGACCAACACAWAGGAACATCATTAAAAGTTGCTAAGTCCTTCAGCGGCTGATCGTTTAGCAGCACTTAATGTAAAAAGTGCTGCTCATAAAACATGTGATACAAGTACGCTGATCAACCAGAGGTGAAAACTTTGAGGATACAATCCCATTAAAATAAGATATTTAGTCACCTGTCAGGAGGATTTCTGCTACAACAAAATTTAACTCTTAACTGATTTTATGTGGCAAAGTATCAGTTTATTTTCCTGCTCTTCCTGCACCATGTTGCACCACTGCTTCYATCATGAACATTGTAACATTTATGACTCTGAGACAATACAGGTAACAGAGAGGAGGAGGAGAAACTAATTCAAAACAGGGACAATACAAGCAGCCTGTTTGTTTGAAAGGATGATTATCAGAGTAATAGAGCTAATCTGAATGGAGTAAAAACTCTCCAAACATTTTCATCTTCAATAAATCCTCATTGTGTTTGTCTATGTCTCACCGTCTAACTTCAATTCCCCAGCATTTGTGTATTTTTTCCCATCCTTCTATAATATCCACCTCATTATCTTTCCATGCTACTATTTTTACTCTTTTTGCTTGCCGCTCTGAATCGGGATCTCTACCCTCAATCCTCTCTCCTCGGCGCATACGAAGAGCAACACACCTCCCGACTAGGAATGACATCACCTTTTTACTCTGCAACCAATCAGAGGCAAGCACATGGAGCCCTGCCTTCGGAGGAGAGCCATGTACACAAGAGAAAACGAGAAACAGATAACTGGATACACAAAAGACAAAMGGCAGAAATGGATGAAGCACACAAACATACTTACCCATTAAACCCTACCGGTCTGCATGAATGAAATTACTGATCACTGAATGGATTAAAGACTGCAGTCCTAATGGATGGGGTCTGTCAGGGAGTGTATAAAATAACCATGTGTTTCAGAATGGGAATAGCCACGCTCATAATGAGTCTGAGTGCACCAGCTGCAGCCTTTTTCTTTTTGCATATATGTTTAAATCATCTGTGTTCCCTGCCATCAAAGCTCGAACCTCAAGAAACATACACACGAGGCTGCAGCTTCTGCTGTATTTCTCAAAGAAATTTCAAAGGATAACAGGTGGATTAAACATAAATAATTCTGAGGCTTCTTTAGTAGAGAACTGGAGGGTATGAGGGAAGCCCTCTTAAAGCTGTACTGTGCAATTTCAGATGGTCAGACTGCAACTTTTATCAATTGTTAATATGGTAACTGCTGAGCAAAACGTGAAAATAAATAAATAAATAAATAAATAAATAAATAAATAAATAAATAAAT
>NW_013952934.1:199117-206034 GCF_001266775.1 Austrofundulus limnaeus | reverse complement strand
TAAATAAATAAATAAATAAATAAATAAATAAATAAATAAATAAATAAATGCCAACAGCAATCTAAAACTTTTAGAATATTTTTTATTGTCAACAATTGAGGACACTGACCAATATTAAATGTGTGCATCCTGAAGAATAATTCCCTAAAACAAAAACTTTATTTCTTTATTTTATTAGTAGTATCAACAAATGGCACTAAAGATGAATGACATAACTAGAAATAAAAAGTGCACCACCTCTATGTAATCATACCACAAAACTTTGGATATGTTTTATTAAAATTTTATCTATCAAAGYTTTTCCTTTTGAAAAGAAGATTAAAATCAAACTTTCCGCAACAGACAAAATAATTAACCCATAATCAGAGTTCTGCATAACATGGTTTCAGAATGACATTCATGCGTATCTGACATATGTGACACGTTTAACGGCTTCACTCAGGATCATTTCGAGTAGCTGAGCATGACGACGTGGAATCTGTGTGCAAAACACGAGGCAGGAAACACGTCACACAGGAAACACTTCCTGGAACAGTCTGTCTACAGTTCTGTTTGTGTGCATGTGTAAGCGAGATTAAAAAAAAAAGAGGTGAGAAAACAATACTGAATCTGGTCAGAAGAGTAAGGAAATGAAAAATCTAAGACTTTTTGTAAAGATGCAAAACAGAAAGAGAATGCAGCTAGTGTGTGCCGAGCACTCAGATTTGAACTGCAACAGATTTWAAAAAATCAAAATAAATATAACACTTTTGGATTAAAATGATAGAGCTCAAGGAAAYGGCGTGTAGACAGTCGTACATGCTGCAGCTTGAATTGGCCAGACACATCACATCCTGTGTGAACGAACGGTTGTCTCGTGTGAAGACTTTGGAGGGTTTGTTTCTCATTCGTCATTCAGCCTGATGCTACAGGGAAGATTGGCCTCATGGGACTCCACACACACTTTCTATACATCGCATGTCTCCATAGAGGGTTCAGATGGAGTGTGTGTTGTGCATGAGTGTGTATACAGCTCACATCTAATCAGTTCTGTAAGGTTAATCAAAAAGAATCAGCTGCCTGCATTTCCTGCTGCTCTACCGCAGACACAGACACACGAGAACTGCACAGTTGTTGTCGTTCTGAGAAACAACCTCTGTGTTTACATCGGCTGATTTGTTTTTTAATTTATCTAATTACAACAGAARCTAGTTTATGAGAATGCAGATGTCCTACCTRCTGTTAGATGATACTCTTTAATATTTCCAGCAGAAAATCCCATCCTGCAGTGTATAAGTGAATCRAAAYGGCAAAGTAAATCTGGAMMAAAATATCTGCCTTTTTTTCTACAAAACTATMGGTTTTGTTTTTGTAAAAATAGCTTATGTGTAATTGTTATGTTTACTGAAGCTTCACTTAAAAATACTGAGGTAAGGCAAGAAACTAGATTAATCTTATACAGTGCTAAATTGTCAAAGAGTTTAAAAATACTGATAGTAACCATTCCATCATACTTTTCTGTGTGGATTCAGCATGTTACTATGTGTTTCCGTCTGAAGGACAGGACAGGAATTCCTGCTATTTAAACTGGCCCTTCCCTTTCCGTCTGCTCTCAGCAGAGACCGCTTCCAGAGAGAAGAACTAAAGGAATAAAATTATAAAACAGATATGTAATAAAGGGTGAAAATAGAGCAAAGMCAACTCCTTTGGCCCATCTCTCACATCATCAACTGTGCTGTGAATGTAATAGGTAGTTCCATCACAATTTCTAGACTAGGTAAGTAGTGTCTGATGTGATGAACAGAATGGATAAACATTATCATGCAGAGTGAGAAAAAAACTCAGAGGGCCAAGACCAGGGCAAGATAAATTAAAAGTAAACAAGAGTAGACAGAGACAAGTACTCAGGAGAGAAGAGAAAGAAAGAGGAGAAGCATAGATGAAAAATTTAAGACAAAAGGCAGCGATGGGGGCTGGGRTGACAAGGAGGAATTAAACTGCCAGTGGGAAAAAGCAAAGGCTTTGCTCTGCTTCAGGATAAATGTTGGATTTTATTGTGGCTCATAGCACCTATTTATCCCTTCTAATAAAAATCCTTTGCTTCTCTTAACTGAAACCCTGTATGACACKAACTACTGAAAGCTTCAATTATTTGTAATTTTAAATGCAATTTCATCCTAATTTAAGAGAAATTTTGAAATGTTCTGAAGCAAAAGGCCCAGATATAGACATGGAAGATAAAAGAAGGGGAAAATTCCCAAAAAGGAGTTGAGGAAGAGAGGAAGCAAAGAGAAATATAGAGCAGGAGATCAGCGAGGTTGTCTTTTTATTGCCGGTGATGTAATCCCTAAAATTAGCAGCAGCAACCACCGCARACAGTGCTCCAGTGGTACACTGTGCTGCCCAACTTACTGTACGCTGCATGCACTTATGCACACTGCCGGGATGTCTGCAGGAGAACACTTTAAATGGGAAAGGAAATTTTGCAAATAACTATTATACCACTTAAATTGCTCAAGCAAAATAGATGAAAGTCTTTGTATTTTAAAGTGAACAAATATCCAATATAGCTTAATAAAACTATGCATTCAAAAACAAATCATCTACCTGCTTAACATCTATAACTCCATAAAAGTGGTAAACCTGTGAACCTATGCCGTTTGAGTGAGGACAGTGACAACATAAGTGAAGCAGTGCTTAATAGTAACTGAGATGTTTTATTTTTGGTTATAGTTGATGATTTACAGGTCTCTGTTTTTAATTCGTGTCATATTTAAAGAGGGCTTCATGGCCAGAAGAAGAAAAAGAAGGGGGGGGGGGGGGGGGGTTGCTGAAGCTGCAGTTAAATTCCTGAAGAATCATTGATTTGTCATAATGTGCTTCACTCTACCTCAATGATAAGCTGAGCAAATTAAAATAACACCAAGTGTTGTCAAGTACAGTCAGCTGAGGTTATTTTGAGTTCACGTTGATGGTCCAAGCCCCCTCTGTCATTTCCCTACCCCTCTTGACCTTTTCTAACTCCACCCTCCCATAAAAAGACTTCTTGACATTCACACAACCTTCACCTTTGCGCCTCATCACACCTCCTCTTCCTCCTGCTGCACACACACTTTTTTCATTGCTTTCCATTCCTTATATTATTACCATTTCATTTTCAAAAATATTACCCTCGTGCATTGGTCTATTCAGGCAAAATGATTACTGTGCTCATTCCAGCTCAAATGCATTAAAAGTTCTGAGAAGAAATGAGTTCAAACAAGCATTTGTTAAATGCGAAATACGTAGTTAAAAACAATAATTATTTTGCCTTTTTTGCTTATTTAGACAAAAGTTAATCAGATTCATCTTCTCTGTTGCATTCCTTTATGATTGTCATAAGAAACTGCAGAAATGAGAATGAGTCATCAGCTGTTTTGAAAGTTGAAAACTCCCAAACCTAACAAAATCTCCAGTTTCATATGAAAAGTCCAAAAAGCTGAYAGTAGGATTTTACACTCTCACTAAGCTGGAAACTGTCTTGTAAATTATTTGTATCTTGTTCAAATAAAACTTTAAAAACCACAAGAAAATGTATCCAATGCAGATCTAACTGATGTGATGCAACTATTAACACTTGACACAAAAAGGACAAAAATTAAAAATAAAAGCCATTATTTCAGAAATTTTTTCCTAACGATTTACCCAAGTTTAAATATTTTTATTTTTACTGTTCCCATTGTCCATAACTCCCCATTTTCCTCTGTGGTCCTGCTTGGTCTAGCAGAAGCAGAAAGAGTTAGAGGCCCCTGTGGGCCAACCTAGTGTCATGTGCATCCTGACAGAGAGACAAGCTGGGTTCAGGAAAATACTAGCTTTGTTCAAGTACAAGAGGTGAAATGGAAAAGATGGCTTCAGCTTGTGTACAACTATTTAGAATGACAGACTTAAAAAAAAACATTTACTTACAAAAAAAAAAGAAAGCACAAGAATTAAAGTCACAATGACTTAAAGAAACCTACTGGTAATGCAATTATGAAAAAAACCAATCAAAACTTACCARCATTGCTGAGCTAATTCCAGCCTAATCTGGACAGTATTGAAATGACACACAACAGAACCTGGAACTTCAACAATTGCCCAAACAAATTATTACCCAGCCTTTTTCAATTTAAGGTTTTTGCTAGTCAAAAAGATAAATGAGTATTATTTAAGCTTGGTTAAGTGGCTTRATCTAACAATCCAATATAAGACAACTATTTAGTCATGCTTTGAGGTTTTTAAATCTGTGGATGACAGATGATTCAGGTTAATTTTTCACATTACGCTGACACCATTATGACAAAGCATAGCCGTGAGTCACACATGTGATATATCAACCACCCGAGGGATGCAACCTGAGGTTTGAGCAGTGACATCAGGGTAACTTAACTATGATGAGTGGAAACTCATTAAACTGAGTAAAAAGATATCAAAAGCGGCATCATTGTGATGAAGCCGTGGMCAGTGCAAAAGACGACAGTGTCCTTAACAGAAGTGCCCTTATGTCAAGATTAACAGTAAATGAAATGTGTTTAAAAGGCTRTGGATTAACTAACTTAACTAACTAGCAAATTTATTTTTGGCAGGTTTCCAATGAAGGTCAGATCCAGCAYCAAATAGGTCATAATGACAAAATTTAGCATAAAAAAGCTATATGAAAAGCATAAATAACCAAAGATGGTTTGCTCTTCGGAGAGCTTTTTTATCTGTGGCTCCAAGKCTTTGGAACTCTYTTCCTCTGAATTTAAGATCAGCAGACTCTGTGGACTCCTTTAAAGCTCAGTTAAAAACTCACCTTTTTAAATCTGCAKTTGTTTAAATTTGCTCTGTCTATTTTTATTTTATTTTTGTTTGTGTTTGTTGAAGCACTTTGTGATCTCTATCTTGAAATGTGCTATATAAATAAAGTTTTACTTACTTACTCTTTTGTCTGTTGGGCTTACAGTTCTTGTGTAGAAATAAATGTGGTTTGATTTGTTTGCTTCCTGTTTATGGCCTTCTCAAATCACCCAATTAACAGACATAAAGTGGTCAAGTAGATGTACCATAATGTGACAAAACTTTCACACAAAAGTCTTGTCACCAGCACCCAGCTTTACTTTAAACATGTTTAAGATTGTCAATGGTGGTTGGGGATTGACACATACAGGTTGCATATCTCATGTTACACTGAAAGATGTAGTAAATTTTGACTCTTTTGTAAAGGGGGCAAAAAAAAAAAAGAACTCTACAGCCTTCTTGCCTTTTGATGCTGGAATTTCCCTAACCACAAATGTTGCAAGAGACATCTGCGTGTTTCCGGAGAGATGGGGACCAAAACCTGCTTTTAAACAGCAGAAGAATCTGTGTCACACAAGTATGTTCAAGACAGGTTGCTGAATTTAAACTAGTGCAAGGGCTGCTGTGCTATTCTGTGCAGATGTATGATCCTGGTCTGAATTAATGATCCAAAGGTGCCGGAGAGTGGCCTGGCTGTAAAAGTCTTTGAATGGGTTTTCCCTGMAAGGCAAATGAGGTGATGGGTTCATCTATCTATCTTCCCTACACAAGCAAGACGGTAACCCAGTGAGGCCTCTGATGTCATTAATGAATCCTAAAAGTCTACTATCATTTTGAGACAATGGGAAGGACTTTGCTCAAACCTAACAGGGTTCATTGAGGTTTCTGTATACACAAATATGTAAATATAATATTTGAACAGATAAATAAAAAAAAMCTACTTTGAACAGACCATTGATTTTTTTCTTCTTGATCAAGGAAAAGAAATTATAACAATCCTGACAGATTATAACTATTTTGATTCAGTGTTGACTGACTTGATGCCAACTTTTTAAACAAAGATCTTGCGTGATCTGTTAGCACTCAAAATATATGATAGAGATGACTCTCAGCTATTGCTACACCCAATTTTAGCTCAATATTTGTACAACTGACTGAGGTATAGACACATATGTGTTTGCTAAAGACAGCTAGCTGTGGCAGTCATTTYGAATCGGGTTCACTTTAAAAGGTTGTTGTTGCGTTTTACATAAAGTAATTATTTTCTACAAGTTTTATCTAAATGCATCCAATGGTACTTAAGATATTTTGTTGACAGACAGAATAACACAAAACACAGTCAATTCCACAATCACCTTCCTTTATGGCAACAGGCAGTAATAGTAATAATCCAGTTTTAGTTCACTGGGGKAACTTTTGGTTAAAATAGCACTTTATTGTATTCTCTATACAATGTGCAACAATGACATATTCTGTTCATTTCTCAGGCTTTTTATGTGYTGGATTCATGTTAATTCATAGTTTCAGGAACTCTATTCACTACAGAACAAGCCATTAAGAGACGGAGGCACACCAGACACCAGTGCAGAGAGGTGATAATGGATTACTGATGTTCCTATGGCTCAACAAGACCTCTAAACACCATATTCTGATCTGCTGCCAAAATTACACATCAGTCTTGTATGTGCATGTGTTCATGTAAACTATGTACTTTTAAACCTGTATTACCATCAAATAATGAAAACTGCTCAAAAGTCAATAACAAAACAAAGACAATTCACACACAGAAAAAACAAAATGTTTMCGTTTTTGTCGCAGAAGTCACTTTTTTTGTTTCGCAATTGCACATGAAACAATTACTAACTGCCTGCTTAATTAATCAAATGAATGAATCATTTTTGAGAAATTCAGAAGCAACAAGCAATTATTTAATGTGAAAACTAAATATTTTCTTGGTCTAAAGTCCAATGAATTGCAAGGAATTTGGAGACATTGGGCCTCATGCAAGAACATGTTCGTATTCTTATCCTAAATTTCTCTTACTTTTGTTCGTACAAAGAGTTCGTACGAACATGTCACGTCAGATTCAACAAACTCTTCTATCTTCAGGAAAAGTGTGTAAATGAGCTGCGTAAATT
>NW_013952934.1:188682-195686 GCF_001266775.1 Austrofundulus limnaeus | reverse complement strand
CCTCAAATTATATTTGAATATTAAGATTTCCCAGCTAAAAAGAAACAAAACTTTGCTAGCTCAAAGAGAAACTCTCAAAATTTTAAGGCATTTTTCCCTCTAAATCAGGTTTTTTGTTGCTACTTCTCAAAAAAGTGCTTCAAAATTTTGTTTTATTAGTATATTTCAGGCAGTTCACTTAAATGATACATTGATAAGACATTTATTCATTATATTTTGATAAAATGCAATTTTTGTTAACATTTTAGTCAAAACACTATATTTGCCTATTTCTCCATATACCACGTTTGGACTTAATCCTCATTTCGATGTGATGGGTCACATATAATGAAGAATAAATCCATATCTACTAGACCTACAGAAAGAAACTTGGTTGCCAGCAGCTGAACTTGTCCAAAACTGGGTATTCAGAGATTGTATTGTTGCTCTTTTATCACATGCTCAGATTTTTTTGGATCAACTTGTCCTGGCTAAAATAGTCCAGTTGTTGTTTTTTAGAACCATGTTTTGCTTTTATTAAATTTTTGATTAAATTTAGAACACTGCTAGTAACAAAGTAAACAAATTCATCTTTAAGTAAACACTAATGCTCTCAACACATTTCTTTTTTTTTAGATTTCACCAACAGTACATTTATTCATCATGTGATCCTATCTTAGATATTTCTTGAGGAATTCAGCTGTTTCTTGCCTTCCGTCAGTGAGGTCACATGCCTGAGTCAGCTGCAGAAAACATTCCTGAAAGAGCAAAGGTTTTCCTGGCATCTGCTGATGACCCCTCAGGGGGGAAAGATGCTTGTTGACACAGAGGGTTGGATAAGAGATCCAACAGTTAAAACCCCCTAAATTTCTTTAAAAAGCAAGTTTTAACTAAGATTATTTTAAACATTAAAGTTGTGAGATTTGAACATCTTAGCCTTTTTAAAGCATATCATGAGCAAATAAATACAATAATATTAATAAAAATGATAACAAATTGGAGCTCTCCAAGTCCTCAGCCGGGAGGACTCTGACAGATCTCTCTACACTCCACTGAGGCGAGACGCCTGGACCCTGTCAGACCTGCACAAAGCCTGCCAACCTGTTTTTTTTTCTTCATTTTGTCCATGTGAAGACATATGCAGGGTGGTGAATCTTTATTAGAGAAGTAATAAAATATGATGAAACATACCAAAGCTTGCTGGTATAAATATAATCAGGTTTCTGTGATCAGTTTGCGTAATGTGTTTGCTTCATCATTTCTGCTTTTCATGACTTGCTTCATGCCTACAACAGTAGAAAAATCAACATACTACTCCTAGTGATGGTGATGATGTGTTTTATGCCCATAAATGATGACGTTGCCCTGACTGCAGACATGTGACACCTGTCTGTTGTCAGCGGGTTTGAAGACTATCTCTAAAACTACAATGCAGCCAAACTTTAGCCTTTAGTTCCACAAGACAAACAGGGGGTTAGAGTTTTATAAAACTCACAAAAAAACAAACTGACAAAGAATCAACTCTTCACTCCACAAAATTTATTCTCCAAATTCACYGTTTGACATGATTACTGTTGTGGTTAAGACATTTTCTGCACCACAGTTTGCTGGAAGTTTCCATTTCATTTAGTGTGAAAAAGAAAATGTGTTTTAAATAAGACTAAATTTCTTTATTTTTATCAAAATCAAATGTCCATTCTTTATGATTTAGTCACATGTGAAGAGGTAATCCTTATTTAAACTATTATGAAAGAATATGTCCAAGTCACTATATAAATATTTAATTACAACAAAGTGATTAAAAATAGTGTGGGTCTGTAAACCATTCATCATCAAAATATACCATGGTGGAGTTGTGCATACTTAACAATTAAAGTGGTATTACAACAGATCAGTTACAACATATTAAAAAGTTTAAGTGATGCAATAAAAACAGGGTATTTCCAAGTATTTGTTTTATTGTGATTCTGCCACAAAATAAATAAATAAATAAATAAAAACTTCTGTACCCTAGTAGAATAGACAAAAACACACATCAATTACCACAAAGGGACACTTTAAAAGGATAAATTTGTGTTCAAGGCAACACTATATTTCAGCTGAAACTAGTTAAAAATATAAAAAAAGAATACGGTATTATTTAGCATTGCCTCATTTTAAATTGTAAACCTCAATGTCATCACAAACATTTAATAAATAATTGAATAGTAGAATCTTTTTTGCTACAATTGTTTACGTGCAACAGCTCTTATGCTTGTTTAGGTAAAACTTTACTAAGTTATTATTATTATTACTGATAATGCTTTTTTTTTTTCCTTATGATGCATTAGTGAAGTTTTGCTCATGCTGGATTTCAGCAGAATTTTTCCTCCCATCTTTTCCCAAAGAACAAGTTGTTGGCAGAAGGGAGAGCAGGTTCAGCCTCGGTCCAGTGACAGCTGCAGCCCTCTGGGCAATAAACCATGTCAGCCAACAAGACATCACGACCACACACACACACACACACACACACACACACACACACACACNCACACACACACACACACACACACACACACACACACACACACACACACACACACAGAAAATACCAGCAATAATTCAAACAGTACCGAATATCAGAGACCTATCAAATAATGTGTTTCTCTGGTCAATGTATCTAGTTTTGTACATTATTTTGTAAAGGACTGTTTCCAACAGTGGACCAGTTTTATCGCCTATACCTCCACCATCTGGTGATACAGTGCAGCTTAGTTCATATGCTAATGTTAAAATGGACATGTCTGATACATGTTTTACATATAAAACTTTCAGCATTTTAGTACCTTAATATACATTTTGTATTGGAACTTAGGGTTTATTGGTGTTGTGTTTCTGCAAGGTTTGAATTTTTTAACTGGAAAAAGTGTTTTTCTGAACAGTTATCCTGCTGCACGGCTTCTTTGGTTTCATTTAATGAATGAGGAAGCTAGCAAAACATGACACAGGTCATTGAACTGTATTCTTTAAAAATTTAATTGTGGGAAAGTTTTTTTTGTTTTGCTTTTGTTTTTAACTGCACTAAACTACATTGTACAGATTGATGAAAATGATGTAACAGCACTCAAATAATGGAATTGATTTGTTTAAACTAATAACATTTTAACTTAAGTTTTTGCCAATATGGTTGCCATATTTTTATTGTAATAATTAGCCAAATGTAAAAGAAAACCACAGACTATTTAATGCTCGATTGTCTAACAATAACAGAGTGTTGAGACACACACACACATTTTCAACAAGCTGAAAGAGCTAAACAATAATCTTTTGTTGTTGTTGTTGTTTTTTTCCCCCTTACGAACAGACCAACAATACACACAGAAAATCTGCCAGACGTAATGCTTCATTTAGACAACTTGTCTGAAACATACCCCCATCAACAGCTGCTTCAAAATACCACAAATCAAGGCATCCTCTTAAAACACAGATAACCAGTTGACACATGACTCAACCTACATTCATTTCTCAAATCTGTAGATTATCTTCTTGTAATCTCCACTAGTATGCGGAGAAGCTCATTCCAATGAAACCAAAAGGGGTTAGATAAAGAGTAAGCAGCTGTGTTTAGGTTGTAGGGCTTCAAGTAAATAAAAAGACAAATTAAGGGTAAATATACAAGGAAATATAGCTTTCTTCTTATAATTAGATTTTGTATGCTTAGTTTTGATAAACCATAAATCCAATTAAAAAAGGGGTTTAAGTATGTTCTGAACAGGTAACATAATCTCTTTAAATAATAATTGTCCATACCCCCCCCCCACCCAAATGCTTCATTCATATTTACCAACATTAGCTATTAACTAAACAGTATATATACATGAACATGTTGCCCTTCAGATGTGTTTACTTTTGTCTGTAATACTAAAAGAGCTGTTTCTTTTTGGGATAATCAGTGCTGATAAAGAAGAACAGCAAACAGAAGTAAGTGCTGTGTTTTTGGTGTTAAGAGGCCCAGCGGTTTTAAGTTATCCTGCCACAGTGCCGCGGGGAGTTCCTGGGCTTTCCACTTGTTTAAACTATGGCAGGCAGGAAATGAAACATGCAGGAGTGAGGATCGCATTAAAAAAAAGCGAGGGAATTTTAAAGGAAAAAAAAGTGGTAACACTAACAGCAAGTATCTTATAAGCCAGCCAAAAAATGAAAAATTAAAACTTTACTAACCAGGAACAGTAATACTGTAGATCCACGTCTTTGAACTCCTTCTTATTTGCAGCATATTAATCCACAACAARGAGAAAAAGTTTATTTTTCAAATGACCCAGAATCTGATCCAAAGTGCTCATGAAAGACGGTTCCCCAAAAAGCAGAACTAGCGGACTAACAAGCTTTTAGTTTGTCTTGACCAGAAAAAGGAGTGTGTTCTCGCGCTGTTCACTTCTGTCTGTCTGTCCGCTGGCTCCAATAAGATGTGTGTTTGCATGTGTGTGCAGGACTATGCAAGTGGGTGTGTGTAGTCTGCTCATTTCCTGCCTGGATGTGCTTCTGGGCTCCAGGCGGGCAGGCTGCTCAGGAACACATGGCCACTGCCTGCTCTGCCAGGGGTTCCGCATTCCTTCCACACACACACACACACACACACACACACACACACACACACACACACACACACACACACACACACACACACACACACACACACACACAGCCTCTTTTGCAGGGCAAACCCCACCCTTTACTCAGTTATCAACTGACCCAAACTGAAATGACACACACATGCACACGTGCATGCACACACACAGACTGCCCTGAGGTTAATGATACAGGGCCAACTCCCCTGCTGCTGTCATTCAGTTGAAGCTTTGTGATCCGGTTATTTTTTTACCATTTAAAAACATGAAAACAGAGAAATAAGAAAGAAGCATAAAACCTAGCAATGCCTTGACAACAATAATTGTTGCCATTAGTCTCATTTCTGCTTTTTTAGGAGATTTTTATTTTTTGGGACGTTTCAGAGAAGAGGAAGTCGGCAAATGTGTGATTACACTCCCTTGTTTTTCAAGCAGCAACATTTATTTCATTAATGCAGAAATACTTTATTTGTGACAAAAGCTACTGGCATCAAATTATTAAACTTTTAAAGTAGAAAGCAAATGTGTTTTGTTTTTCAATAGAATGCTACTGATTTCAAGTAACATGTCATARTAAATAACACAAACACATAAGATAGGGCAATGTTGTTGTTTTTTTACTTTAAACACTGACAAGGGTTTAGAGCAAACAGACGGATAGATTTTGTGACCGAGATGACAAAGAGTTGAAGGAGTGCTCAATGCCTCTATTGTCTCAGTGATTGCTCACAGCATCGGGCCGGAAATGAGGTGGAAATTAGTGTGTCTACCAGGATGTCAATTTTATTTCACTAGTGATTGGTGATGGAGCCATTAAATCTATTGCTAACTACTGGGAAGTGATTTGACCAAGGACTGTTGCCACTACTAAAAACAAAAGTTAACGTATATTGTTGAATGTTTTTGTCCTTTTTTGACTGACCGGTATTTTAGTTCCTTTAAGCTTAAAAAAATCCCATTTTCTTTAATCTTACAGATTATAGTATGTTGGCAGAAAGAGTAAACATGAGTTATTATGTATTATTCAGTTAATTTTGGTGGAATTATAATACAAACACAAGAATTATTACATTTCATTTTTATATTATATTATAATACAAATAACATTTTGAACTTTAAAATTAAAATGACTTCTGTTGAGATCTGCATGAATTTATCTAAAAACACTTCTCTCAAAACAGTGTTTTCCTCAACAGCATTTTATGACTGACAGGAATTAAAATAATTATTTTCAATGGCAATCTGAGTACTGAGTAAGACCATACTTTAGCCATTATCCCTAATTTCTGACCAATTTATGGGTCTCATTGCAGGCCAGAAACTTAAGCCTGTTCTTTAAGAAACTATTAAACAGAAAGTACCGGCCCTGTTCTTTCAGTTTTATGGCATGAGTCGGCTCTGTTTCAGTCCAACTATAAAACAGAAAAGAAGGAAAACACCGATTTGAGGCCCAGCTTCAGGTAACGGCTGTCAGAGGTTCTCATTAAATCAAACTCAGTGTTTAAACAGGTGCAACAAGTCAGTGTAAGGTATTTTAAGTAGTTCTTGGCTCTCTGGCCTGCAGAGGCCACTGATATTTTGCCATAAGCTTATCAAATCCAAAACTAATGTCAATGTCCAATAGAATCAAACTGCAGCACATCTCTCCAGCAGCATCCATCATGATTATTACTGGCTCCTGACTGTTTTTACTTTCAGAAGTCATATACCAGAGCTGGGATGCATTCAGAATGAGAGAGGGTAGTCTACCTTAGTGCTTTAAACAGAGCCCTATACGCCTAACTGATGTTAAGAGGTAACGGAACTAGTAAACCCACTGCTATCTCGTTGCAGACATTGTACAAAGTAAAGACGTCATTCAACCACTAGAAGAGATCTGAAAACTATATTAAGTATTTTTCCAGTACAGGAAAAAAGGGAGATATTCTAAAAAGAAAGAGCTGGTTTGATTTTTTACTTGCTCTAATTAAAAATTTAAAAATTTCACAAAGTTGAGGTCCACTTAAATATTTCTACCATTCTGAATTTTGAAGAAAACAGTTGGATGTGAGAGAAAAGTGCTCTGTTCAACTCATGAACTTACGTACAAGCGTGTGTGTGGAGTAGTTTCCTGACACACTAATAAAACCTGTCTTTTCATGCCTTACAGTTCTGAGACATGCCATCTCCCTTATCACCTTACAGATGAAGACAAACACACACATCACACACACATTTATGACACACACTCTGCATCTTCCATCACACAAGCTGCGTAGATAGTAACGCTTCATGTGTCATGTCAGATAAATCCAGCTTCTCTCACTCTGTGACACTTTTACACTTTTAATGTCTCACCCTGTCGTAATGCAGTTCTCCTGTTCTCTCTCTCTCTCTCTCTGTGTGTGTGTGTGTGTGTGTGTGTGTGTGTGTGTGTGT
>NW_013952934.1:182244-188672 GCF_001266775.1 Austrofundulus limnaeus | reverse complement strand
GTGTGTGTGTGTGTGTGTGTGTGTGTGTGTGTGTGTGTGTGCGCGTGCATACCAGCATTTGGACAGGAGCAATTGCCCATTGAGTAAAACAGATCCTGAGAGCAGAATGTACCAACAGGTAGCGACGCTGTCTGGACTGAAAAAGACAGAAACAATTGTTCAAATTCATGCTGCATAACAACTAGAAATCTGATATGTTTCAAAAATACACAATGTAAACAACTCTGGGTGGTTTTAAAAAGCCAGTTTTACTTTTTGTTTGTAAAACCCTGTAGCTTATAACTTCTATTAAACACTTGCTTTTTTAAACAAGCATAATCAAGAATTTTATAATAAAACTTTTATTTTGCACTTTTATAGCTTGAATTCATAAAACTCCACAAAAAGGATTAGGGGAAAAAAGGCAAATATCTCTACATTTAACTGGGCTTATGAGAAACGTTACTATTTTTGACACCTRCCGCTTTCTTTGAGCCCAGTCGATAAATCTGTCTTATTTTGGGAAGTTGTTATTTGAAGAAAGTTTCCAAGTAGTGACATAAAACGGTGGCTTCATTTTATTATTTCAATGCAAAACTTAGAAAAAAATTGAAAAGATTTTGAAGAATAAGTGGCTATGATACGTATAACAAACCTGTCACAAAAGAGTATATGCTGTATGCTGACACTTGAAACAATCCACAAATGGTAACATTAAAGATTACATTCACACAATGCAGGTCTGAATGTTCAATTCTGATTTAAAAAAATAAAATCAGATTTCTTGGTGTGAACGTTCACATTAAATTTTAATGTGACCTCCATCAGACTCCAATGTGAACTCTCCATGGCACTGGTGTGACCCGCATGCGCAGAAAAGATGTGACGTTACATTCAGCTGGCTGTTTGATTACAGAGTTAGCTTTACATGCTACTTGTAGCATGTAAAGCTAAGTACACAATAAAAAATAGTTCAATTACCAATACAATCTAGATCTGTGTTATTGTTACTATTTCAGCAGTTATTTTGCTTGACATTTTTAATAATTTATTATATCATCAACAAATATTCTAAGAAAGCAGAGATCTAGACATAACTATGAAAGTGTTGTTAGATTTAAGTAAACTTTGACTTCGATTCCCTTCATCTGCTGTCTGTTTAACATTTCTAAGCATAACTAAAGTCTAATTGAACATAGCAGATTCTTTAGTCTGAGTTAAGGTACTTAAAAAAAAGAATATGTTAGAGATGAAGAGTGTGTGAGCATTAACTTGATGATAAATTAAAATATTTAGTGTCTAATATGATTCTAATGAGCATGATAACACATCAACATGTGCAGCTTCTGTCTTGTCCTTTCATTTATCTCTGTCCTCCCTTCATCGATGACATTTCCTCCACTTCTCAGCTGCCCTCATCTTTCTTCCACCACCTTCTAAGCTCATTCCTCATATTGCTTCCCTTCTTGATGTTGCTATTCTTTACTCCTCCTCCTCCTCCTCTTTTAGTACATACATACACATCATGTTTTCTCTCCTCTGCTCGCAGTTCTCACATTTGAATAAAAACCTCCCGGTAACCTTTAATCTATTATCTCTTCTTATATCTTTGCAAACTCTTTCCTTTCAATGCAGTGAATGCCCTTGTTTAGCCTGTCATTTATCCCTCATTCCTCACCCAGACATAGTTTTTCCTCTAATTGTGCTCGCCTCCTTTGTAAATGACTATTAGAGTCATTTATCTTTGAATTTAATTACATCCCACAACAGAATGTCAGATGTGAAGGCAAGCAGGATATTAGCTACGAGTTGTTTTCATCCAAACGTGTATTGAAATYAAAAGTTCTGTTTAACTATCCAAATTAATAAATTAAAGTAAGACTTTGCTGGAAATATTACTATACCATGCGTCAGAATGTTCTGGAAAATGGTATGTGTGACAAAGTTCAGAACATACGTTAACTAAGGTTAATGCAGAGGAAGTTGTGATGCAGGATGAAAGATAAAGGAATAAAAAAAGGACAGAAAATACAGCAGATTACAGCAGGAATGTAGGAGTGTCTACTTACTAAAATAGGATGTGAAAGGCCTCAAGTCTCTCATACCGAGCTGAGGTGCACATCGACCTGAGACAGAGAGAGAAAGCTGTTAGGGAATTTTTTTTGTCTCAAAAGAATCAGAAAATTTTTGCTCTTACAAACCCATCACAGATTCATCCAATTCTCCCCAGGAGACATCAAGCTAAGAGAACACATTTACTGCCTGTCAGCTTGGCATAGTAAGATAAATCACTGCCCTTTGTTTTGAATAAAGCCAAACATGTACAGGTCTTTGTGTAAAGTCTGATTTGTAACCAGTTTTTGATGTACGGTCAAATGGTCATCAAATTCTGATTAGACTTGAAGGTACTACAATGTTGAAACTGGTTAAAAATCTGTAAATTTCTGATACCACAGCAGAATGTCTATTAATTGGCTTGTTGCACGATATGGCTAATTGACTTCCGCTAACTGGAAGTTGGGAGGACCAGTACTTCCTGTTTGGTTGTTCACCACGGAGAGCAATGGTGTTATTTTACACCCGCTGCCTTCAGGACCGCCTGAAAGTTACAGCGATGTTCTCCGCTTGATTTGAGCCTGATCATCAGCTCCMCGTTGTAAAAAAGAAAAGGGCTTCAAATTTTACATGCCAAGTTACACTGACAACTATGAATTTAAGCATTAAATACACCCAGTCACTGTTTGGCTAACTAGCTTTAGCTCATATCTACTTTACAACCTATATTTTCTTTCTACTTTACGACTAATGGAGTCTCGCTTTCTGCAATTATGTATCATCTGTTTTAACCACAAAGTTGTAGTTTCAGATTTCTTTCTGTGGTAGAAATAATAGTCCATGACACTTTCTTACCCTTTTTTATTTACCAGTGTCCAACAAAGACTCATCAGGGAGAGTTAGCATCAGGGTGGTGTGTTACAGATCCATGCAAAAGCCTGATAAGCCTCATGAACTCAGAGTAGAGTGAAAACAGCAAGAAATGTTGATCTGTTCCATAAAGACATGACTGTATTTTGGGGTTCTCATGTCACTGATGTTTAGGTTAAGTATAAAGTATTTCTAGCTGTTGACAAAAATGTTGTAGTTGGAGCATATATCTAGCTTTACCATTAGCTAGCATGCAAACCACATTCAGTCTCTAATTGCTTCTGTTGTTTGTGAGTGTATTGTTCGTGTTAAGGCCAGTTCAAGGGCCAGTTTTGTTCTTCTCTTTGGACATATTTTTCTTTGTTTCATTTAAAAACTGAACACAGTTCAAACAGGTTCCTGTAAGAGTGATCGTAGTTGTTTTCAGCCATTGCTGAGGCACTGCATTATCGTGTGTAGGGTATATGAATAACAAGGTAATGGGAAAAACTGCTTGGGAAACTCTGCAAATGACAAACTGATCGTTTGAAAAATACCTTAGATTAAAAACAATGGTTTGCAATGAATATTGAAGGATATTAGCTTGGAGAAATTACAAAGACTCACCTTAACTGATGTTCCCTGAGGTGAGTGAGGACTTCCATGTGATAGAGGTGACAGTATATAAATTGCAAGTCCTAGAAATAAACAAACAAACAAACAAACAAACAAAAAAGGAATAAATTACTTTCCACGCACACAAGTATAAAATACATTTTCATTGAAGATAAAAAAGCATTTAGAAGACTGGTTCTTAAAAGTGAGAGAAATGTCTTGGGTCTGTGTAAATCACATCAAATGCTGCAATCTGACAGAAGCCACTTGGCCGGTGTCAAACACTGACTATCAAGTTGACACCTCCAAAGCAGACGGACGAGCATACCACTCATGTATCCATGACAGCAGTGAGACACACACACACAAACACACACACAGACGAATACCCACCCACAGCTTTAAAATAGCACACTTATCAGAGCCAGCTGTCAAAACATTTAGGGGACAACAGATTGTATGGGAAGGGAACAGCTTTATAAGCATGTTGAGCATCAAACAAGGCTGTTGGGGCTGCAGGGCATCTACTGTTAACAGGTGGACTGAACAAGAAATACACACACACATACCATCAAAGTCAGAAAGCTGGGTGAACTGAATAAATGGATTCAGTGTTGGGGAAAGCCACACAATTTTTTTTGTTTACAATTATTTTTGTTTACATTCTAGAAAGTACCTAAAAGTAGTCAGTACTTCAAATGAAATGATTCTCAGGATATGGTCTTACAGAATAGAATTATTTGCATCAAAGATTACTGGTGTCCTAAATGTCTGTGCAACCATTTGATGCAATCAAAAGTATAGCTTTAGCTAAGATTGCCAAAAAAAAAAAAAAAACATGTTGCTGTTTAAGTAGTTTTTCATGACAAAACTTTTGCTAGCTTGGTTTTTTCATCACAAACTCAATATGCTTCTCTAGACTGAGAGCGTTTTAACAGCTGACTAATGAAAGCAAAGGATGATCACTTCAAGATGTGGATGCACAAGAAAATGTTCCCATATACAAGATACAKATTTGCATCTACATGCAGATTCTTCAAAGACCACAAAATAAACTTAACTTTCCCTAAGAGCCATTGCTCTCTTTTTAAGCCACTTAAAGTAGAAAACAGAACTGAATATTAGTTTCTTCATCATCAGTGACCTTTTTTTCTTTAAATACTATAAAAAAGAAGAAAAAGAGAGAGAGGAAAAAGGAGAAATATGATGGAAAATATGGAGAGATTAAAAGATATGTGAAATATACACCAAGAAAACATAAGACAACACACCCGACATCTGTTTGCACCTGCAAAAACGAAGAAAACCAAAACACAGCAACAAAATATATGTAATACATACACTCACCGGCCACTTAATTAGGTACACCTGATTAGGACCAGGCTAGCTCAGTCTTGTCTCTGTCTCATTGTTGGATCATTGTTCTGCCTACCTGGTCGTGTCCTGTCCCATGTTCTTCGTCTACCACCAAGTCAAAGTGAGTTTTGCTGTATTTGCAGCCTCCCTGAGTTTTTCATTAAAGGCCTCGTGCTTTTTGATTTTTGAATCTGCCTGTGTCCTACATGACGTGTGCAGTGGAAAACCGAGTCAAGCAACAGGAAGCCAGAAGAAGCAATATTAGGAATAGAGAGCTTTTTGAYGCAACAGATCAACACACCCTTGATGCGTTTGTTTGCCAAGTCTGACACAGGAAGGAAAGGTCAGGTTGGAGTTTAAGAGCAGAGGAAAGGTAAGCAAAGGAAGAGTCATGTCAGACAGACAGGAGGGAGTGACTGTGAGCAGAAAGACAAAAAATATGCATCTCTCTCCGAAACTCTTGTTTCAGAGAGACAGAGTTGAGAATAAAACATTTGAAATGAAAGAAATCAAAACTTGTCAGGTAGCTCGATTTATTTTCTATTTAACAGCTCAAAGGTTGAACATTTTTTAATTAATTAGTTCCATGCAAGAGTTCAATCGAAGGCCAGAGTTTATTGCTGACAGCAATAAAGGAAGAGTTGAACCTTCCATTTAAGCTTGAATTTTACTTTAATATGATGTGAGACAGCGGGTTGGAGACTGCGTCATTTTGGACGTCTTTTTTGAGGTGGGGTATAAACGGGCTGAAGACACAGCGGCCCAAAAATGATCATAGTTCCTTCCTCTGCCCTCCCACAACTCATAGAAGTACATAAACAGCAATAATGATGGCTGGATATTGTGGGGTGTTTTAACACTCAATGATCRGTGTCATGTTGGGTGAAGAAGTTCAATAGGACCAATCATATAGCTGCAAAGTCCGCATCACAGAGGGGCAATGTACATGACGGCTAACACTGGGGGATAGCAGCGGGAGAGCAGACAGAAGCTGCACAATTTTTTGTCACTCAGCAGGGGGAACAAAACATGCGCCTCAAAGTATAAACCAGCCTTCACTGATCGAGAGGCCGAGACAAAGTGAAAAAGCATGTAAAAGTCTGGTTCAGAGAAGTGAGAAAGTGAAAGTGTATTGACTTCAAATCACTGTTGACTGGGTAAGTGAACACAAAAAGGGCTGCAGTAAGCACTCCTGTCATGCTGCTGAGCCTGCATGTGTATGTACTGCTAGTGGTGCAACATACAGCCCCGAGACACTAGCTGGTATTAGGAGTAAGAGATAAAGTCAGGCACACTTAAACACTATCTGTTCTGCTGTTTGTTAGTGAGTTCCAGGACTATATTAAACACTTTGATTCCAAAAGATTCAGTACGGTCCATATTGAGTTACCTACCTAAAGGCCAGGGGTCAGATTTATAAAAGATTGCGTTGAAACCATACTAAAAGTGAATATATGGCCAAAAGACAAAAATGGCATACACCAAAAAAAAAAAAATCATATTTATTATTTCTGCTAAAAGTATAAACTGTGTTAAATCATTTTCATTTAATCAGAAGCCACACCGTCGTGCAC
>NW_013952934.1:172482-182233 GCF_001266775.1 Austrofundulus limnaeus | reverse complement strand
CCCCCACCCACCACCACCACCAGTTGCGGTTCTGAAATAAGCAAGATGTTTTCAAAACATGTCTGGCACTTTGGAGAAAATCCAGCAGTCGCTGGAGGGATTGTGTATCCCCTCTGGCCTGGGACCGTCTCAGAGTCCCCCAGGACATGGAGGGTGTCGCTGGGGAGAGGGAAGTCTGGGTCTCTCTGCTGCTACCCCCGCAGCCCAATCCCGGATAAGCCGGCGGGACGGACAATTTATATTGTTAGTCTAAATTATTACATTTAAAATTATAACTCTAATTCAAGCAGAATAGCCTACTGTCAACAGAATTATGGAGTGTAATTTATTTTCAACTCAAAATATCTTGAAACTAACGAAATATAAAGTTATTAGGGAGGAAAATCTGTCTGGATAAGAGCAGACTGACTGCTTGTAAAATATACGACAGGTCTGGACCACTAGTGAATTTTGTTCGTATCTGAAAAAATCTTAGAATACGAAAACATTGGTGAATGCCACAAATTCTCCTAAATCACTCGCACGCACAACTTAACAAACCTGTGCGTACGAACGGTTCTTGCATGAGGCCCAATGGTTCCAAAAAAGAGCTGTTTTTTACCTCTTTTTAAATAAAGCAGTAATCATCTATACAAATAGACTTTTGCTGTATGCTTACGTAAGCAAAACAAAGCAAGCTTTTCTCTGAATGTGTTTTTATGATTTTATAGTACCGTAAGTAACAAACAGTGCATGAGTCAAAATGCCTCTCTGGAAAATAAATGTTGCCTATCCCTGTCCTAGAAAACTGTACAAAGTGATAATTAAGGATTGCTACTACTGGCCACATCCGTGACACCAACTGTCCCAGTTCCATATATTGATCACTGTAAAGCAGGTCATCAATGAGCACTGATAGAAATATAGCAGGATATCCGATGATGGGATATCAGTTCTGTGGTTTCCACTGGAGATGCTGGTAACTTTATCACTACACAGCACRTTATCAATATATACATGCAGCACACTGAACACAGCACATAGTGGGTGTAGTCTGAATCCTGATTGTTGACACAAAAGTGGAAATCCCAATGCTTGTGGAAATAAGGCCAGAAAAACTGCTTTGGTGGAAATAATTCAAAAAAATACAAACAAATCACTATGAAATTGTTTGTGGCTAAAATATGCACTGACTTATTTAAAAAGATCTTATTTTCAGACAATTTCTATAATGAGCTGAATTCAAGCTTTTTCTTAAGATCAAAACAAATCTGATGATTTCACAAACGATGGAAACACTAAAACAATACTGCCTTTACAATGTGGATAAATAAAGGCTATTTTTAATTTAACCTATTAAAGGATGGTTAAAAAATATATGTAGCACAGTTTAACCATCAATGCAGTGACCTTCATTTTATTAGCATGGAAAACAAGTGCCATGCCCTGTTAAATGGGAATTTCCCAAACTCCGATCCCCTGAAGTGTATCATAATCTGGTGTTGATGCACAAAGCTGATCAATGATGCACTGAGCTTGTGTTACTTGTGTGTCTGACTGACAGGTAACATTACAGTACTGCTGCCATCTCCTGGCAGACACATCCTTTTCACACTTCATCCAACAGATATTGAAATACCACAGGCCACACAAGAGGTGCATGACAAAACTGACATGCCTCAAATTTTAAAGTACCGTAGCTTTATCTCATTTAAAGAGGCAGAGCTGACCGAGAGCTTAACTGATYGCTAATGCTAAGGCACTTGAAAGATAAAAATTATGTGTCACTCATGCATAAAAACTGTGGTAGCACAGAACTGGAAGTACTCATACAAAAGCAGGTTTGTTGCAGTGCTACTCAAAGGCATTTGTCCCACCCATCACATTTCTCCTTTTATCGGCCATTTTAACACAGACTTTATTGTACATAAAGGCATCTTTGTATGGGGAGGAAAAAAAAGAGATGAAAAGGAAACCCTACAACTGCACAGACTCTTTAAATTTAAGAATTTCTACATTTTCAAATTACTGATTAGCAAAACATTTTGTCAAAAACACACAAAAAACTAACAAAAGAGATGAACCAGATCCTGTTTCCAGCTTCATGAACATGACAATGGACCAGCTGCCCACACCCGCCTTCACTAGAATTCACAGTATGCCTGCTGATGTGTCAACAAGACAAAAAGAACATTGTCAATAGATGATATATCAGGTTCATTGAAGCTGGAAGAACAAACAGYTCAGCCAACATCCTGCCTTCATGTCAGGCCCTGAACTTTTAGATTACATCAACTCCCAGAGCCCCAAGAACCTGTGTCAACACCGTACTGGGGTATGGCATGAAATCCTGAAAGCAAGGAACAAAAGATGCTTCCAGGTAGTGAAAGATCACATTTCACAGACATACTTTCTTGTGATTTGCGTGCTTGATAAAAACAACAAAAGTTAAAATCTGCACAGATTTTACAATCAGCTCAAAATGTTCATATCATCAAAGTACTCTTTCTTTTGTAAGTCATGATGAGGAGTGTGCATGACTCATTACAGTTTGTGATTTTAAAAAGGACAGGAAATGATGAAATTTGCTTTACATACAACATTGTTGTGGCGACATTCAGCTCAACTTACACATTTGCAGAAGTATTTCGGGCTGCACAATATATCGCAAACTTATCGTCATCGCAATAACAGCCTGCGCAATAGGCATTTCGCAAAAAACTGTGTAAACTGCAATAAAACATTGGCTCAAATGTTTGCATTTATGCGATTTGTCAGCATCAGTCTGATAAACAAAATAAACCGGAGATTTCACATCAAATCCTAACTACCTGGGCCCGTATTTATAAAACTTCTTAGAATTGCTCTTAAGAATGCTGCTGAGAGTGGACTTAAGTGTAAAATAATTCTTAGTTAAAAGCTGAGAGTAAAAGTCAGTTATCAAACGTCTCAGTCTTACTTTAAGCGAAGTGTAGGAGTAATTCTTAAGTGTCAGTCTTAGAGCTGATTTGTGACACCTGGCTGTGCCGCAAAGCTGATCCTGGATGACGTCGTTAGAAAAAAACCCTGGCATGGACCAATCACTACGGATGTCCCGATACAACTTTTTCACTTCCGATACGATACCGATATTGCAACTTTGAGAATTTTCCGATACCGATATTGACAGATTCCGATATTGACCCATTACCAAAACAGTACAAGTCACACACTTTTACCTTTTTTGTAGTGTAAAATCTTAGAAAGGTCTTGATCAAGTCAAACAGTGAAAAAGAGTAGGTAAGAGAAAAACTGAACCATTTATTTTTAACCAATGGATCACATAGGCCTACATTTTAAACTGAAGAACATTCTACAATTTAATAAATAAAATAAATTACAATACCCTGAAAAAATAACATAATAAAAACAAAATGTACTTTTTAAAGTGTAAAATAATTCAAAATCACTCCAGTTATTTTTTTTAGCATCTGTCAGCCTGGTGCTGCTTTATGTTGGGAATAACTGAAGGTGGGGACCAAAAAAAACCCCACATTATTGTCTGTTCAAAGTTAAGAGTCCACAGCTACAATTTTACTGACTGTGCTCAAAACGTGATCATTGATAGATAGATAGATCTTTATTTGCCATTTGTGCATATACAAGCAGTTTGTACACATTGGAATTCCTGTGCGGGCATCTCTCCTAGTCACAGTATAGATGACAGAACAGTAATGATGGAAAAAACATTATAAGCTCTACGAAAACAGTATAAGAACAATGAAAAAAGAAATATATATTATATATATATATAATATTGTTTGTAAATTGTACTGATTGTAAATTGCATAAAATGTCCTCATTTGCTTCATGAGAACAGTTTCTTTTATCAAAAACTCAGCAGCTTTAAAGTTTTTTTGTCTCAGAGCCTGAGGTAATGTTGAGCAGCTCCCTCCTCTTCGCCACTGTCAGACAACACCGGCTTCACACACACACGCAACCCCGCTCCGTCATTAACTGCTTGGTCCGAGAGGAGCGCACCCCACCCCACCCCCTCCTCCACTGTATTGCGTGATTGTTAATATAATAAATGAAATTTCAATCCCACCGCAATTTTTATTTCTTGGGGGCGGGGTCGCAGCATGCACTCACCAAATGAGTATATTTAAAATAGTATCCAAAAGGCACACACAGATATCTGCCTTTTAGTCCAACATTATGCGCAGTTTTAAATTTAAATTTTTTTTTACTTTTTTTTCTTTTGTATTTCTGATTAAACCTGTTTTCCACCCTATAACTGAGAATAACACTCAGGTGGGGAGGAGGTCAGCTGTGTTCTCTGTGTGATCTCTGTTTTCAGTCCATCTCAGACCCCTAGTGGCAACTCTTAACCACTTAAGAGTCCTCTGAAGCAGTCTTAATTTTTTCTTGAGAGTAAGAGTGATTCTTAGACTTAAGAATTTTGATAACACTTACACTTACAGTAAGTCTGAAAGTAGGAGCAAATCTAAGAAATTTTCAGCACTTAAGTCTAAAAATCCACTCTAAGAAGTTTTACAAATACGGGCCCTGGTCAGCGGAGAAAATGTTGGACAACTGCAATGAAAGAATTTGCAGATGGATTTAGGTTTAACTTTTATTTTAAAATCTTTGACTTATTTTCAGATGTTTTCATCATTTGTTTTTAGAAAACTGATAGTAAGCGGTGTTTGTCAGTATTTACCTGTTGCACATCTACACTTTTGCACATACTCTAAACACTGATGGTGTTGTTCCCTTTTTGATGCTATTATCTCTAATTTTATCTTGTTGTCTCCTGACATTAGGGCTGCCACAAACAATTATTTTTGTAATCGATTAATCACCAATTATTTTTTCGATTAGTCAACTAATCGGATCATACGTTAATTGAATATAAAACATACAGCTTATCACACCAGAATGCAGCTGCTATTATATAACCATGGTTAGATTTTAGCTATATGCTAACTAAAAATAATTGCTGTGGTAGGCAAGTTCTGCTCTGCAGATGTTGCACAGGTTTCTCTTTCATTTTCTTAAAATGTTCCCACACTTTTGAGCTCCGTTGCTGGGTAGCCATGATACTAGAGCCTGTCTGTATAATGTCTTGTGACGTCCACGGCCTACCCCAGTTACCACTACTGTGCATGTGTGTCAAGGACAGAARGGCAGATGTGGCAGTGGAAGGTGTCAAAGCAGTTTGGAGAGAAAAACAAAATAAAGAACAAAAAAAGAAGAAAACGATTAATCGATTAAATTAGTCATCGATTATTTTAATAATCGATTAGTCGTCGATTAATCGATTAATCGTGGCAGCCCTACCTGGCGTTCACTGTGGACGGCAAAGTAAGAATTTCATTGCTCAGGTAAACATGTTTCATCTGTGTATATGACAATAAACTTTGAATCTTGAATCTTTAGAGCATCAGAAAATGTTTTTGGGGCGATAAAAAAAACTGTACTGTTTGTTGTGTCACTGCTAATACACCAGCTGTGACTAGTTGCACTTTCTAAAATAAAACTGTCTTGTTGGAAGTATAATGATGTATTAGTTGTTTTTTTTTACTTTGAAGCCAGAGCAGGAAGACATCAACACTGCACACTGATGTATTTGTTCATTTATCGCAAGTAATATCGTCATTTCAATATTAAGCGCCGTTATCGCACATCACAAGTTTCCCTGATTTCATGCAGCCCTAGAAGTAATGTGATGTTTAGAACGGAAGGGAACACAAAACCCACTAAACCTCCTCATGAATAGAAAACTAGAACAACAGTCTAAAACTGGCAAGCTAAACTCTAAAAAAAAAACTTAATTGTACTATTTTGTTTCAGTTTATGTAACAAAGAAAAAACAATAAATCAAAAACTAAGCTTGTCAGCAGCTGCCTGACATGGAAGAAAGATGTTTGGTGTGAGAGTTCCATAAATCTAGTAGCAATGGTGAATGGAGGAAATTATTACTAACAGCTGAGGTCAAGCGAGATGAGACCCTCTACTCTAGCAGATTTATTTCAGAAAAATAACAAAATCTCATACATAAATAATACAAATATAAATATTTTATATTGAGGACAAAGAAAACACAAAAGTTCCAATAACAGTAATAAAATTTGAGTTACACATTATGGTGGATTGTGACTGCCATACTTCCACAAAAACAGGGTTAAAAATCAAGTCTGGCCCTGAAAACACCACACCAGCTGCCATCTTTCCACCAGCCAAACCAAACATCCACACAAAAAACACAGCCTCACACAGAAACGGAAAATCTGACCCCTAACGTAATCGAAACTGCAGTTTCTTTTATAGACATGAATGAAGGACACATAGAAAGTTATTTGTGCATTCACGTTTTTCTGATTTTATCACAAGTTTCTTTGTTAAACACTGCATGTTATAGAACAGCTTGACACTCAAAATTGAAACTTACGATCAGCTCATCAATTTGCTGTTTAAAAGATCTTAGACAGTAGTAAGAGCAGTGTTTTCAACTTGCCGTTTCCTTTCATTGCACCCCATTTTGTACTCATTTAACCTTTCCTCCAGTTCACAGGAAGCAGTCTTTGTTCAGTTCAACGACTCAGCTGGGAACAATATTTCAAAGGTAATTTTCATAATTCAAGTGGCAGATTTTGAGAGCCAAACATTAAGGAGTGTGTAACTGTTCACTACCTGTGGTTTCACTCTCCTTTGTCCTTTACTACACCTCTCCATTTCTGCTGCGCTCAGCCATCACAATATCCAGAGGCTTTAGGTCTGCTCAAAGCAACAGAGATGAAATACACCATAATGAGCTGAACTGCAAGTCACACAGAGCTCAGCTGGCAGGAAAAGGCTGGAGGTGGACTGGTGAGTTTAGGCAAGTACCTAAATAGAAATGTGCAAACATGAAGAAGCATGTAAGCATATCTGACAGCTTTGGCTCTCAAATTAAAATGAGGTGACGCACGCACCCATTTGGCCTCCTCAGAGCTGTAATTTGCTTGTAAGGTAAAGGTGGGCTGTCAACTAGCCAAGTTATAGATAAGTGATCTCGTTCGCCAATGTGTTCAGACAGGCAGCTCTGCTTTGCTCTGCTTCCTAAATTCTCACTGTAGAACCATAAATCAAAAACAGAAGCAAGCAGCACAATGACGTTTTTTCCCCCACCATTTTGGAAACAAAAACAAAACAGAGTCTTGCAGCTGGCTTTGCTAGCTTTAGCATACTAAATGAATTTAAAAAAAAAATAAAATAATAATAATAATAATAATAATAGTCCTTTTTTCTGTTTGGTCTTAGGAACTTCAGAAGTTTTCTGAAGACCCCAGAGGTCATACAGTATACAGTACATTAGAGCTGTGTATTGACAAAAATTTGGTGATATGATACATATCACGACAGAGGGGTCACGATGATATATTGCAATATATTGTCATTTTTCTTTCTCCAAAAGATTCAAAGTTTTAAAAACTCGGTATAAAGAGCACACTATGCATTAGATGAATAAAATCTGATTAAATTCAGTTTATTTTTATGCAATCATAAGAACACTGAACAGTGAGAACTGCAAATGTATTTCACATTTCTTTTTACAGCATCTATCCATTAAGCCAGGGCTCATGTCTCTGGGGGCCACAGTTACTGTAGTTCAACAGCTCAGGGGCCGAACATCCAGCAATTAGTCATTATGTAAATAAATCAAGTATTACAAAGATCTTTTACCTTTGAAATAGTTTATTTTGCTGTATTTTATCATGAATACAATGTACAGAACCCTCTAAAAGTAGTGATAATTAAACAATATCAAAAACAAAAAGAACACATTATGCCTCTTATTTCACACAAATATTATTTTGACATCTCTGGCTTGCCAAAATTTTAAACCAATATTATTTTCACTTTCATAGTTTTATCTTCAACTGCTTGTAATTTTAACTGTCTTGAGTGTGCATGGAAATGGTTTTTACCAGCTTCTAGCCAAGTTTCTGACRTCTCTGTAGATACCAAACATGTCTATGTTGAACTAAACRAACTTAGAGTAATTAAAGTAGAAAACTGGGGGTCTGGGCTTGGGAGATGAATGAACCAATTGGTGGGCCGAACTTTGGTCACTCACATGCCAGATGTGGCCTGCAGGCTGCCATTTGAATAGCCCTGTATTAAATCTTAATTAAAAATAAAAACAGTGCTTTTGAGAATCCATAAAGTATCAGGTTGTATATATATTTTTATACCCCTATAAAACATATTGGAAATAAATACATGTATTTAGGGAGAAGGTGAGGTGGGAGCAAGAGGCGATGAGGATTTCCCTAYATAAGAATTACAGCCTTTGATCATACCACAAACAGCAAACACAACAAAAATACTAAAGTTAAGCTTTTAACTCACAACCAAACAATAACAAAGCAACTCAGAGAATACGTGGGCAGATCCAACATCTAATGTCAATATATTTGAAGGGAAGATAATTCTGGTGTGTCAAGCTGAAACGCAACTGAAGTCTGCCAGACATTCAGATGCCTCACATACTAAGACATGCCAAGCACACACAAAGACCTGCCGGTAAATGGCTTCTTCTGAGTGTACACAAACCCCAACACCATACAGTGGCTCTTGGTGGTAAGAAGCTTATTTCATCTAGCTCACTGACTGAAAACTTACCGATGTTGAGGAGAAAACATTTTCTCTCATTTACACAATTTTAAAAACTTGAAACCCTGCCAACTTTATCCTAAGTTTTTGGCCTGAAAGAAGGGGGTTGTCAGATCAGAGAAGTGAGGGTGGGTAAATTTGACAAAAAAAAGACTTTTGCTTTTAAGAACAGCTATAAATGCAACATTTGAATAAGAAAACAAATGGAACTTCGCAGCTGGAAAGTTTTGTGAGGGAGGGAATTTATTCCACTGAACACAAATGAATGCAAAATGTATTTGCCTCAGTCCTGAAGCACAGCTGCACCTGTGGCTTATTTGAAAGACAGCTGAGTATCAAACACACAGAGCAGTGAGATGGTAATCCTCCACAGCCGTACAAAGCACAAATAGACAAAAAAATGCATCTACAATTTAAACAACAGCTTCTAAAAATCAGTTTTTCCCTATCTTTTCTCTAATAACCTTCCATCAACCAGTGTAGAGWTTCACACAATAAGAAACTGCTGAATTATATAGTTGAAATGTAAAGGCATTTAATCTTTACAGCAATATTCAAAGATAAGATGTACCAGTAATATGTTTTGGGTGGTGAGAAGGAATGCTGTAAATGATTTAGAAACGTGGCTGAGGTGASTGAACATATCAAGAAGCAATCCTGAACAAATGACTGCATCAATGAGTGCAGACAAACCAATTAAACAAATAACTAAAAGTAAAAGTACTGGCATTATAAATATAAACTAAAATCACAGACCGGTCTAAAATTTTTTTACTGAGTGATAAAAAAATATATAGTTAATCCTAGGGGTGTAAGAAAATATCGATACACTGAAATATCGCGATATTTCTTTTCCTGATACTGTATCGATATTCTAAAGCCCTGTTTCGATTTTTAATTAAGGTTTAAAATGTCAACTTTCCTGCCAGGTGTTCATTTTGTTGTAGTTCAGCCTCTGACCACTAGTTGGCAGTGAGCCAGCCATTTTGCTCCTCTACCTCTTGAGGTAGAGGCTATTGTTAAGTGTTGGGTGACCATATTGTAAATTAATATTAAAAACTAAAAGCTGCAAAATATATATTTTCCAACTATTTATTGTCAAATTTAGTCTAATAATTGAAAACATGGATGA
>NW_013952934.1:170065-172472 GCF_001266775.1 Austrofundulus limnaeus | reverse complement strand
AACACAGCTAAATGTATGAAAAGCACGTCTATGTAATATTAGAATTTTCAGAGACAACGAATCTTGGTTTTTCATTTTTTTCCCCTGTAAGAGGTTTTTCTTTAAGAGCATTTTTGGACAAAAAAATCGCAATATATTGCGATATAGCGCCTTGCTTATAGTATCGCAATATATCGGGATATATCGTATCATGACCCATCTGTCATGATATGTATCGTATCGCCAAATTCTTGCCAATACACAGCCCTAGTTAATCCCAATAACTATTTCTAGTGTTGCTGTGTGCCACTTGAACAAATTTTGACATATTTTCTGCATTAACTCATCAATTTTTATCTTCATAAATCAAACAACCTTGTGACCAAAGAACAACAATGAGCGTCATAATACTCCCCAACTACTGCATGATTAGTCGCTCTTGTGCTGCGCAATCACTGCTTTAGTGATGCCATCTAAGGGAATACAGCTAAATCTGCATTTCATGGGCTTCTCAAGCGCAAATTTGCAGATAACATAAAAAGATTATTTTTATGACTTTATAGCCTTGAAATAGTGTCAAAACTGACTCAAACAAATAAAACCAGCACCATTTGTTTTGTTTTGTGAAACCTTTATAACAGGAGCCRACTAAATCGTGACAAGCAAGAGAAMAGTTTTACTTCCAGCTCAGCTTCATTCCTGTGCAACTTGAAAAGAAAGGTGAGGTGAATGATTCTGAACTCCGTCTGTAAGAGAAGAATGTTGTCAGTACAAATATAGCTGTGGGGTTGTTTTCACATAACAGAAAACAGAGTGCCAAGAATCCTTATCTTTAAATCAGAAGGTGGCTCCATCTGAAACAGATGAGTGAATCTTTGTTTTGAATGTAGAAATATCAGAAGAACACCTGCACTCAGGGACTCAGACATATGTAGAAACAAAGAAAAATGGGGTCAGAAAAAAAGACCAAAATAAAAGGTTGCGATTGCTTACACAGCATTCACWCCATTACATCCAACGCTAAAATTTAAACGATTTCCAATTTCCAGAGCTGGCAGACAGTCGGTGTCTGTCAGACATTTGATACTAACTTTAGTCCTTGATCCATAAAAATGCTGAATGTCTGAACATGATTTGATTGATGTCTCGCAAATTATTTTTTGAAACAAACAAACAAAAAAAGAGATTCCAAATAAAAGATTGGATGCTGCCAAGTAGTCTGAGTGAAGCAAAATGCTAGATTTTTAAGAGGTTGGAAAACTGTTCAGTTCAATTTTGACCAACAGCAACAAAACCTTAAATTTTCTCAGTTCTGACACTTTATAACTTTATAAAAGAAGGGCATCATAGTGGTATGATTACTATATACATATTTTCATATAGTGTGCATGTTTTTTATTTATACTGTAAAATGTAATAACAGTTTGACAATTGAAGATTAAAGTCTTATTGATTATGTTCATTGTTTTTTTTTTGTCACAAGGGGAGCTGATCCAATCTGCAGCTCACTTGACCACTGAGATTTATGATGCACTCTGGGTCTTTCTTGATGATTAATGGCCTTTCAGATAAATGCAACATGGACTTCATTCCATGCTGGTATCAGCACACTGAACAGCACAGGAGAACAAACGGTAGTTTTCAAAAGTTCAATGTTGTCCATTTGCTATTTTAAAGTAGGCAGCTCTTAGTTTGTATGCAGGGCATATGTTCTGAGTAAAAAAGACATCAATTTAACTCAGATAAATAAACAAATAAAGTTGGACAAGCCCTGTCAGCTAGAGGAAGAATGACCTGAATGTGCCAGTCTGTAGGATGAACTGATCAGAACTGAGCTGCACTCTTGGACAGTTACAGTGACAAGAAGATCAGGGATCATAACAAAGATGTTGCACAGTTCAAAATCATTTATTTCCTCCACAGTGTTCTGCTTCTGAAGATAAAAATTCTGGCAGAAAGTTATTTGGTTCGACAAATTGAGAAATGGATCATCATCGCTGTCCAACATGGTCAACAAAAAGCAGTAACAAAATAAAAACATGATCCATCCATTTTCTGTACACGCTTATTCCTTTCAGTGTCGCGTGGGTCACTGGTGCCCATATCCAGCAGTCACAGTGTGAGAGGCGGGGTACACCCTGGAAAGGTCGCAAGCCCAACACAGGGCTGCACATAGAGACAAACGACACAAACAACCATTCACTCTCTCACTCACACCTAGGGACAATTTAGAGTTATCAGTTATCCTAACAGTCTGTTCCCTTTCAGTCAATTCACTCGGTACAACATCATGTATGGGAACCCACGCTCCTGCGTGTCCTGGCTGAAGCCACCTCTAATCACGCCTTTAGGCAGGTGACGTGATGACGACAGATGTCAGGCTCCGCCTGCACATATAAATACTGTCGCATCACAGTCACTCCTCAGT
>NW_013952934.1:162513-163712 GCF_001266775.1 Austrofundulus limnaeus | reverse complement strand
GTAATGTGACAAAATATGGAAAAGTTCAAGGGGTATGAATACTTTTGCAAACCACTGTATATGTGCAGGCGGAGCCTGACATCTGTCGTCATCACGTCACCTGCCTAAAGGCGTGATTAGAGGTGGCTTCAGCCAGGACACGCAGGAGCGTGGGTTCCCATACATGATGTTGTACCTCGTTCCTTTCCTTCAGGGAACAGTAGTTATATGCATAACATTACGTTTTTGGTCTGTGGGAAGAAGCCGGAGTGCCTGGAGAGAACCCACGCATGCACGGAGAGAACATGCAAACTCTACCCAGAACAGTCCATGGGCCGGGATTTGAACCGGAAACCTTCTTGCTGAGAGGCATCAGCTCTACCAACTGAGCCACCGCCATGATGTAAGCTAAAATTAGTTTGTCACCCACAGTGGAAAAATCAGCTCGGAGAAAAAAATCCTTCATAATGACAAATGTTATTAATGCCTAACATATGAATTTCTAGGCAAAAGTAGGAGATTTATTAGGCTGCTTTGATGTCAGATTTGACCTACATAGGTCACCAGGTATAATGCACCACATTTCCAATTTAAAAGGTTTAACCGCTTTAAAAGTTGTTTGAACTGTTTGAATCAAGGTCAAAAACAGTTAGCTGCTGACAGTGTGTGGTGTTTAACAAGAATAACAGTAACTGAGTAACTGAGAAATTAGATTTTGGCTACAACCACAGTGCTGAGGTCTCTGGTTAAAAAAGCTGACAAAAACTTTTGAAAGAACATGTGGGAGACATGTCTTTCAATAAAGCCTCAGCATTTAGCCAAAAACTACATGCTGTTTCCAAGACGTCCATGAAAAGTGTTAAAGGCAGCAATCCCAGGAAAATGTGACTCAAACCAATTATAAGACTGACACGCTTGTCAATCATATTTATGTTCCAATTCATTATAGACTACATGCTAAATTGTTTAACTTGTTTGAACAATTTCCACTGTTTTCTTGATAAAATACATAACTCACTTCCTCTTAAACAAATACTCATTTACAATACAAAAGATATCTGAAGAGAATAGACTTTAGTGTTTTTCTTTTCACTCACGCCTTCTTTTTTGTTTTCAATATTTTTCCTAACCTCTCCATCTTTCTGTGTTATTATAAGGTTCTTTATTTTAACTTCGTAATAATGCCTTTCTTAAATTATGATATATATACATATATATAT
>NW_013952934.1:149730-162063 GCF_001266775.1 Austrofundulus limnaeus | reverse complement strand
CACACACACACACACACACACACACACACACACACACACACACACACACTTACGTGTGTGTATACATGCGTGTGTGTGTATACAACTATGCAAAGCGGATATCTTTCTGGCACACATTCCCACAAGGTGAGGAACCAAAACACAGACAGGCAGTGACTAATAACAAACTTTTATTTATTTATTTTTTCTTTAGGGAGAAAGAAGTTTACACAAGCAAAACATCCTTTTAGGCTGAGCAACACAAAGCCATATCCTTCAAACTTGGTTACTTCTGCAAGCATTAAATAAAACTTTACCTAGATTTTGACACAAATCACGCAATAGCAAACATACAGATGGAAGCATTTCCTGATTTCCCTTTCTGACACACATTCAAGACATGTTCTGCAAGTTCATAAAACTATCTTAATAAGAGCAACACAGCAGCAAGTCCAAACGCAGGCTGCAAGTTTTTCCTTAAAAAACAAACAAACTAAAACAACAGGAATTCCAATACAACCACACCCTCAAAGACTAAATTTGTGATAATCATATGTGGATAAAACCTTTTATAGCAAAGTCATTCTCCAGTGAGGAAATTCTGCTTTGAAAAAATATGTAACCCAGATCAATTGACCCATTTGTAGAATACATGTCATAATAATTATATTTAATAAACTAGTTAAAAACAACCTTAAAATGAAACCAATTACAAAGCAGCTTCCTATATTTTGCATGCTGATAAATTAAAGCTTATCTCTTAGCCTCTTGTCATTTCTGTGACTTCCTGCTTTAACATGTCATCTCTTCAGTCACGTAAGCTGTTCAGACTTTTTCTTTCCCTACAGCGACTTGTTTCTGTGTGTTTATCGCCAGAAATAAAACTGTCACTTTTCAAGACAAACCCCTCTGAAAACAGTACTCAAGCCCTGACATCATGCTGCAGGTTTTAGCTGAAGCTTTACCAACAAATAAATAAATAAATAAAAACAAAAAAGTTCAGCTAGCTCTATTATCGGGAGTTCGTCAATACATTTATATCAGGGGAAAGTGATTTTACAGCAGATGTCAGGAAAACCTATTCATAGTTTGATCCAACTATTCAAAGCGGGTCCACCTGCAGCCTTCATCTGCATTCCTTTCAAACCAAGCAGGTCAGGGCTGATGATATCTGCACGTTCACACCTGCTGTCAAATGAGACATGTAGCTGCCCTCCCCTTCCTTGCAACATTTTGCAGATCCATGCAAGTTTGCACCAGGATGAAAGAGCTGGTGGGCTGTTAAACTGGTGTCCCCACAGGAAAAGCTGACGTGTTGACTTCTGAACAATACCCAGCGGGAACAAAGCTCAGCTGTTTGTCCATGGCCGCTGTGTGTAAGACGGAGAGAATTGGCTTTCAAAAGCCATGCTAATGGCAACAAGTGCTTTGAATACAAGCTTGACATCAAATGTGTAGGGTAAAGATGAGAATTACAGCAGGATTAGAGAAGAAAACAAACCGAAATAAATGTATAGATTAATAAATTGAGAACAAACAAAAGGCATTTAGCATTTAATTTTGGAAAGTAAATTGATTAATAAAGTTTGAATAATTAGATCAAGTGAAACAAAGTATGAAGTAAATCAATTTTATTTTTTAAATAAGGACCACTGGCAAACCAGCTAATGTATCCAGTTCCCCCTCAACCTTCAATAAAACCAGCTTTTAAAAAACACTTAACTGAATGAATGATATTTTATTGATCCCATGAAGGGAAATTACAGGAAAATGTGTACCTAAAGGTTTACTTAGCACAATCATAAAAGTCTTATCTCTTTTCATAACTATACTATCACCTTAAAGCTGCTTACAATCAGGCAGCAGTTCAGGGAGGGAAAAACTGTGGTACAATAGCAAAAAAAATAAATAAAATCTCACAGCAGAGAAAGTAACACTCCCAAAACTTGAGTCACTCTCAGTTTTTTAGCATCTGTCTGCCTCACAGTCCACAATCCCTGCAGCTCAATCATGCAGAGACATTTATTGAATCCACAAGGACAGCTTTGTGCCCAGTCAGGGAAAAGCTGAATTTACTAGGGCGGTGTAACTGATGTGGTTTGTGTCACAGGTCTATCTTGTAAATGAGACCGCATGTCTCAATGAGATTACCTGCCTAAAAAAAAGTTTAAAAAATAAAATTATATATTGGCAAGAATTTGGTGATATAATACAGAGAAGGTAAACTAGAATTGAGCAGAACCGTGGAAGGCAAGGGCCAGGCTACAGATCATGACACATGGGTCTCAATATGATATGTCGCAACAAATTGCGATGGTGTAAGTAATGCAATATTTTGACATAATTTTAAAAACTTTGTTTTATGTGTTTTATGTGTTTCAGACTTTTTATTTCATCCATGTTTTAATGTGCCATTAAATTGTTTGATAATATACTTGTGGCAGCTTTTAGATTTATAATATTAAAATATTAAACAAATATGGTCACCCACTACACCAACAATAGCCTTTATCTTGTGCTAAAGTTCAGTAATGAAATGAAGCTGCTACTGCCTGTGTTTCTGTAATGGCGCCCTTTAAGGAGGGAGCATGAGTGTGCCAGTCATTTCACTGCACTCATGGTCATTGCACTTAGCCACTTCAGTACTGGCTTAAAATATGGGACATCCCAGCTAATGTAGTGTTAATGTAGTGTTAAAGTTTACTCACAATGCTAACGTTTGAGCTACCATTGCAGTCTCTGGCTCTTTAGGAGTGAAGCAGCCAAATGGTTGGCTGACCGATGCCAATTAGTGACTGGAGGCTAAATTACAACACAAAAATGAACCACGGGCATGAAAGTTTACATTTTAAAACCTTAATTAAAAATTTATAGTGATTTACAGTATTGGGAAATGAAATATCAGAATATTTCATTGTATTGATATTTTCTTACACCACTAGAATTTAAGCCAACATTTAAAGATGAATACTGTCCAGTATGTTTCACCCTCTTTCACGGAGCCCATCTTAAAACTACACTTTCTTCCTCTCTTTTCTTTGGCACATTTATCTTTGTTCCTGTTTTTACTGGCCTGTTTGTGTATATTTACAGTGTTGGAGCATGTGTTGTTGAAGACTGAGAAGTTGAGCTGCATTTACGTCATGCTGGAGAAAATAAGCCTCAACTTGAGGACGTGAGTAGGCACTGTGTCACCTGCTTTGACTCTAAAACTGATTAATATGCTGGCACAGCTTGTAAGTGTTCATTATTAATATCAACAATACGTGTTGGCAGTTGAAAGCAAGATTACAGCTATCTAAAAGCCAAAATTGTGCTTTCAAATGCAAAAAAAAATTATAATAATAAAATAAAACAGATTTGAAGTTGACATATGGTAGAAGTAGGGTTTCCCCTAGGATTTTTTTTAACTGTGGTGGTGTGGTGACCTAAATGGAAATTGAAAATTTAATTTAATAAGTATATGTATACAAAGTTTACTATATCCAAATGTTCTCAGTCAGCAGGTTGACAGTTTTAGGAGCTGCTTGAGGAGAACTTCCTCGTTCTCCTCCTCGTCCTTTTTGAAATAGAGACCAAAAATCAACATCCATAAGCTTTCTGCTTACAGGTCAAACATTTTCATTTAAATTGGAGTAAACTGTGTACATGACCTTATTAAAAGTTTCAGTTAGTGTTCTTAGGACTGAAGACTTTCTGAGGAAAGAGTTTTTAAACATCTTTTCTATCATTGTAGTGTTTTCAACTGAAGGGCTTTGATATATTTATTTGAAAAAAATATATAAAAGAAAGGAAGTTCTCTGCACAGGGGAAAAAAACCAGGAGACAGGATCTGGTTGTCCGAAATGAAAATAGGTTGTCTCGGACAACCTAAACAATGGTTATGTCTACTCCTGCAGTGCTGCACTTCTGCAGGCAGACMGGTTCCTGCAGGACAGTTCTCTGAAGCAGCAGTGAAGACCATGGAGGCTCACCCAATGCTGAACAGGACCAACAAGTCTGATCTAGTTCAGTAGCTGCAGTGGTGCTGTGGCTCTGTCCCAGCTCTTCATAAAGAACAATCTGCAGGACACCTTCAGAGACTGAGACTCTGCTGAAGATTTTGATCACATCTCCTCTGACCACAGCTGAATCTGAGAGGAGCTTCTCAACACTGAAGAGAATCCAGACTTTCCTCAGGTACAACATCACATCTCACTGCACTRACCATGCTTTATAGTGAAGAATCTGGTTAAAACATTCCTGACTTTAACCAGAGTCATGAAGAAATTTGCTTCTCAAGTTACAGAAGAGCAACATTTATGTACTAAAAATAAAAACTACTTGACTGTTTTATTATTTGGATTTGTTTAATAAATACACTGTCATGAAACAATTTAGTACAAGTTTGATTGCTTTTTAAGATATGTCTATTTTGGAGTTGTAGCACACCCTGGAGAAAAATCCACCAGCCACCACTGCTTTTGTGCTTAACATGTCTGCTGTAGGTCCAAGGAGGTTCTATAGAACAGCTGGAGTGCGCAGAAACCACGTGACCGTGTGATCGGCTGGTGAAGCTAATGGCTAACGCGTCAAAAGTCTGGATTTCCCATTACTCTATGTTGACAACAGAGCAGAAAAAGGACTGACAATGTAGAAATCATAAAAACTATTAATAATAATACTAACCCAATTATTATTACTATTTTACAGTTTATAATAATCTATCTGTTTTAAATAGTGTCATAAAAGCTGTTTGTGTTATGGACTTATTAACAGAAGATAAACAGGAAAATGTCTCATTTTACAACACAAGTAAGCAGATTTGATCTTATCTCAATGTGATCTGAGCAGAACATAATGTAACAATTTAAAATTAAAATAATCTTATAAAGTCGATGTAATCACTGTTATTTATTGAACTGGTTAGCAGATATTAGCTTGTGGGGCATATAGTGGGTATACAGAGAGCACTGTTGAATCATGCAACAGTTTAACAGCTGTAAATCAGCTGTAATATTTTACAGCTGATTTGTCCTCTGATTAATATTTAGACCTATGTAAAATATTATTATAAATTTAAGTATTTTTAGGTTTCTGTTAGAGGAACCTGACCTGTTAAGAAGATGGTTAGCTAATAGAGACAAGTTCCATCCTATAACCAGAGAACATTTTCTAACTGTTGACTGGTAAATAAATATTCTTATTTTTATGACAGTAAGAAGAAATAATAAATATACTTTATTACTAGCTGAAGTTATCATTTTTCAACTAGCTAAARTCTAAGTTACAGGCTGACTTCAGGTCTGGTTTWGATCATTGTTAYTTAYAAATTATATATTTTTCTGGTATAAATCTGCTGTTTTACATGATTGTTAAATGAAATTAACATAGTTATTAATTTATTGTAAAAGCATGACCGATAATTTGTGAAACAGATGCGGTTCAGCTTGCTGTTTATCTGTTAGTTTCTATGGTGGATGTGAGCCATTGCCCTGTTTGGTCTCTGTTTCTGCTCCTCCATGCTGTCACAGATGCTACCAGTGGACGGTATGGGCAGGGCTCAGTCCAGTGTTCTATATATTTAAGTCTATSTGTAGGTCCTATAACTTGGACCTACAGCAGTGTTATACGTTGTCATCATTTACTGCAACACAAACCAGTATAATCAATATGAGACGAAGTAATTTAATGCATTATCGTAACAACGAAACAAACCCTCACGTGTGCAAACCCTGAGTTTTTTTGTTTGTTATCTATATCCCTGTGAAACAGTTAAATGGAAAGAAAAACTTGACGCTGGCTAATTTTCCTGTGAAACTGGCTTGTGGTTAGACTTAAAATGAAAGCTTATTTTGAAAGCAACCCAATAGGATAATTGGCTTGTGTTGTTTTAATGTGCCGAATCTTTTGTTTTATTTCATTGCAGTGTAAATCTACTGTTGTACATTTTTCTTTCTTTACTGACAATCCTGACAAGCTCAATTTAATATTTTTTTTCCCTCTATTGTATTTATACTTTAAAAACTCCCACTCTTTGGGGCATTCTACTACTATTACTTTATATTTCTATTCATTCATTCTTTCATTCTACTATTACTTTCTATTCTACTTCTTTAATTAGGACACCACTTGCTTACCTTAGACATTCCTTAATTCCAAGAGCATTTCAGTCCCACTCTTCCTTTGTTTCAAGTTTTTGTCTTTTAATGTTTATTTTGCTTTCTAACTTATTTTCTAAATCAATTTCTGCACCTTCATAGACAGTAGAGAAATAAATATATTTTGGTGTGCAAGTTTAAAGCCAATTGACTGTTTAACATTTGTTAGTTACCAGATGCCTCTTGAGGCTAAAAGTGGACCCGTTCAGTTTCACATCCACAGATGGTGAAACCCCAAACCCTCCCACAAGGTGAGGAACCAAAACACAGACAGGCAGTGACTAATAACAACAATAAACTGAAAACAGTGTTTACTTTCAAAAAACCTGCATTCAACACTTATAAGTTTAAACAGTAATTTGCAAATTTGTCACACCTTTTCACTCAGTTCTTCCATGATACAACAGTTGTTGAGCAAATTGTAAATTAACTAATGTCTAAACTAGAGAAAGGGTTTTCTTAGACTCCCTTTAATTACTACACCTGGAACTTTACAGGTAGGCTACTGGACTGTACTACTGGGGCAAAAACTAAAATGCTAAAATTACTGAGATTTTTTCTCCTTTAAATTGAACATTTATTATAAATTTGGACCACCAGTGTTAAAGTTTTTGATAAACAAGTTCTATTTTAAGAAAGAAAACTCAGTCAGTGGTGAACTAAAAAACAAATAGATTGAACTATTTTTGTATTAGGTGCTTCATTTTAATGTACAAGCCTGATAACAAGCTTGGAAGAAAACCAGCCCCAAGGCCTCTGTCTGGAGGTGCTGAAGTCAAACTGGTTTTTACCAAAGCTGTGTGTGAACATGCATGTTTGCTCACTTTTTAGGGAACACTGACTAAGATATGTTTAAAGCAAAGAGTTCATTTTTATGTTCTTATATCTTTAACATATGTAGTTTTAGAAAAACACACATTTACCCTCCAGTCACTATCTACTCCTGACAAAACCTTTAGGGTTAGGTAGATCCTAAGCCAGGGTTGCTTCAATAGAAATTGTTGGTTTTGCCAAGAATAAATTATTTATTCTCAATGATTCAAAGAAACCATCAACTGACTGGTTTATATCCCTGGACTCAGTCATCTCTAAAATTTCTTTGGAAAGATAAACCCCCACATATTAGCTTAAAAATGCTACAGAAGACCAAAGAGAAATGACTAGATCTGCCCAACTTTTATCATTACTTCTTAGCCAACCGGCTACAATACATCTCAAGATGGGTGAAACATAACTCCCTAGATGGATCCTGGCTAGACATAGAACAGAAACAAACTAATATAATGATTTTGGACTTAATAGTTCAAGCATAAAACGTCAGGTATGCTTTAAAAGCATCAATCTCAGCTACTCTCTGACAACATGGTGGGAGTTTCTTATACAGTAATGACAGAGTCTTCACTAATCTCATGCAGACGTACAGCCATCTGGAACAACCCGGAGACCCTACAACAAAATACTATGATAAGCTTCCCAGATTGGAGGTGTAGGAATCGGATACCTGGAACATATATTTGAGGGGGTAGACTTTATCTCTAAATAACTATCTAAAATAGATGAATTGATATTTCTTCCTGTTGTGAAATGAGAAACAGATTTGTCAGTCAACTTTGCCTCAGATACTGTACGTTTAAGAACTTTTAAAATTACTAGAAACCCCAATTTACAATTAATACAATACAAAATCCTTCACAGAGTACAGTATACAGGTCAACGGATGTTCAGGATGGGTTTTATGTCATCTAATACCTGCTTATGGTGCACAGGCAATATACAGGGGTTAAATAATGAAACCGAAACACCTGGTTTTCATAGCATCCCTTTATGACAGCTTCCTCTTGAGTCCACAGTTAATCCTGTTGGATGTGGTTTGTCCTTCTTGGTGGTATGCTGACATTACCCTGGATATTGTAGCTCTTGATACATCACAAAGACTTGCTGTCTTGGTCACAGATGCACCAGCAAGATGTGTACCAACAATTTGTCCTGTTTTGAACTCTGGTATGTCACCCATAATGTTGTGTGCATTGCAATATTTTGAGCAAAACTGTGYTTTTACCCTGTTAATTAAACATTCACACTCTGCTCTTACTAGTGCAATGTGCAATTAATGAAGATTGATCACCAGGCTGGTCCAATTTATCCATGAAACCTCCAACACTAAAATGACAGGTGTTTCACTTTCATTGTCTAACTCCTGTATTTGACAATTACATCCACGCCTTCTGGTTCTGTCCACCTGTTCAGAGTGAAGATTTTTCTAAGYGTCTGAAATTCCACCCTTCTTATCCACTTGCTTATTGGACTACTTGACTAGTTGACATCACCTTGGAGAAAAACTCAGCACGYATGATTTTTACAGCCTTTTGTATGGCAAAGAAAACTATTCTCGTGAATCAGAAAAATAAAAACAATTTTAGTATAACCAGTCTAGAGACCTTTTGTTGGATCATATCAGTTTTGAGACAGCCTCTGCCTCCATATCAGATCAACCTCTCTGGGCTCCTTTGACTAGTTTCCATCACATAGTGGGGGGGTGGGGGCTTTGATCTCATCCTGTGGGGCATTGTTGAAGATGTGCTGGGGTATCGGGGTTTGGGGCATCAGGGGGGCCCTCAGGGGTGGGGCTAATGGGAGTCCTGTGGCCCCCACCTGGGGAGGGGCCTTGGTGGTTGACAGCAGCTGCATAAAGGCTTTTAAGCGGTCTGTACCGGCAGACATAGGTTACTGGCCTGGTCTTCCTTGATTTAAATTTTATTAATAAACAAAAAAGGATCTAGTAGATTAATTTAAAAAACAACCGAATAAACCAAACCAAACCCTTTGTGGGAGACCATCATATTTTTCACAGCATTAACAAATGCAGCAGCTACAGCTAGCACCGCTGTTTGTRTGACTAAGACACCAAGTGAAGATACCAGTTTTTTTAATTGTCAGTGTCAGACACTTTTCCACATTCCTCTGTCATAAATCACAGTGAAGGTATACATGATGTATGTTCTTACAATAATAAAAAGGTACCCTAAGCAACAGTGAATCTAGCTGAAATAAGGCCCAAGGGAAAACCGTAAAGGAAAGAAAAAAGGAAAAAGCAGACAAGATTTTGTTGAGCTTATAATACACTGAAAATACACACATTAACTGTCCGAACAGTTTGTTCAACAACGCACATGAAACTGTTTCTTGTTGTCTCCTACGGTCTGTGACCCTCGACAGCTGAGAGAAACGGCCTCAACTAAAATCAGTGAATTTCAGTTTCACCACTTGCTAGACTTTCTGGCTTCTGTTTTCATGGAAAGCGGAACACAGGTGTCTCGCAGGGTTTAGGTTTAACYCGTTTATTTTAAAGGATAACCAGAATGAAGATAAAAATGATACCTATGTCTGCTTGGCTTTTAAATTTCTCAGGTGCAGTGAAGCTTCTTGCAGCCTGAAACTAGTTTGCATGATGTTGCATTCAGTCCTAAAGAAATGAAATACCAATTTAGTGAATATATATCTTTTACTGGCATGCTTGTTTTCTGGGGTCCTTTGTTGACTCTTTTTGTGCTTCTAAAACCAGAGATATTTTCACAGAAACAGAATAGCTTTGACTAAACAGCTGTGCATTGCTCCATTTCAGATAACAGCAACTCAAAAAGGAAAAGGTTTAATTTTTTTTATTTAGTTGCCAATATTGAATCTTTATTAGATATCAAATAATACAGACGTCCTGCTGCTGGACAAATTATTACATTAAGTTATGATGAAATACGTCTTTTACTCAACTGCTGTGGAACAAAAAAATTCTTAATGAGCACTCCAAGAACAGCATCAACCACACAGTGGTCTACTTCTCCTGTGTTCTGTGGCTCGAATGCTTACTCAGAAAAAAGAAGGTCACCACTTAAGTCTGTGTTTCTCTTCCTATCTTACACTTTCCCTTGGGAGCCTGTGGCTTTGCGATGGTTGGAATTCCCATAAAGTCCAATCTGTGCTGGGTGCAGCTGAAACCACCATTAATCATGCCGACATGATTTGTCGTCCACTACCACCACAGAGTCTGGGAGGCACTAAGAAAGGTAAACGGAAGASGGGTTGAAGTACTGGCTGAAAAACCAACAAAACTGGGAAAACTTGACAAGCATCAAACCTGCGGCGGGAGAGATTTCCCACCGAGCCACACATCTGCACAAGAAACAAACRCACCTACAGCACATCTGAAACTTTCCAACAACAGCAAACTCACGCTTTCACAAAAATGACTTTTATTAAGATTCAACTGTAAGCAAATACACTTAAATAATATTTTTTAGGTTCCAATCAATATGCAATACTGATATTATTGTGTTATTAGGATTTTTTATCAAGAATTACTACACTACAGTTTTCTTTATCAAGGTTTTAAAGCTGAAAACTTGGCTTACCATCAGCTTTAAAAACTAAATGGTACAAAACTGATTATTTTGATTATTTTCTATTGCTTTACCTATATTTGTATATGTTTCACAAGAACTGAAATGGGAMAAAATAAATTAATTAATTAACTAAGTCTGTTCAACAAAATTCTAAATCACACAAGTTTTATTTCAGACTTCATCAAAAGGCCAAATCGACCTTTTCAGATGCATTTCACTTTGTCCTTAAGAAAAATAAAGACCCATTTTAAGCATGCTTTGAGGCATGCAAATTCTTATTGAACTCTATTATGTTTCACCCTTTAAAGAAAAAACACAGCATCTTTAAAGTATGACGTAAAAATTAAAACTTTCCACTGGATTCRAGAGTACAGCCTAAACTGTGTTACTTCTCCAAAAGTGCCAACCAACCTCTCTGCGTTGACCGTGTCGCACATTTGTGGACAAAACAGAGTCATAACACTACGCACAAATACTCTCTGTAAAGGTATAAAAGAGCCTTTCTTCAAACCATACATCCACAATCAAACACAAGATCAGGGCCTTTAAGAGAGCTTTTAAGAAAACTCAAACAAAACTCATGGCTTTCTACTTAAAACTTTTTTCCTCTATAGTGCTTTAAAAAGTGCTTCAAAATGATGACCAGCAGCTGAACATGGAAAGGGAGTATAGCAGGAGCTATTTTTAAGCAGTGAGCGTAACTAAAGCAATGACAAGCCAGCTGTGTTTCCACAGCTTCATGAAGGGAGGAGAGAGCAGAACAGGAGGAGGAGGGATGGGAAAATAAGCTATGATCAAATTTAACTGGAGTCACTCTTGCTTAAAGGTTCACACAAACCACATCCTAGGGTCATGTATGGGCACTCTGACGGTGCGTTGGGATGCTTAATTTAGTGAGTYCATGATGAGGAAAAAAATGTTTTTCCAAACTGAACAATAAAACCCTTTAAAATCATTCTTACATAAAAGTTTCTCTCTGTCCTCCTAAAGATGATTCAGTCTCTAATAATTACAAAGTCCTGTTTGCTTCATAATGCTCTCATATCCTGTGTATAAACGATTTAATCACCATGTTGGAAGGCCAGCTCCAGTAAAAAAAAATGATAGAGGTCTTTATTTGTAAACTAGTTTAGATTTAGAAAAAAAAAATTTAAATTATTTGTCCATTTTCTCACATGCACATCCTCATAGGGGTCAAAGTTGCTCAATTTCTGCCTAAATTTACTTAGCACAAAAAGTAAGAAAAGTTGTGTGGTGAATTATTTCTTTGTTGTAACAATGCTTCTTGGCAATAAATCTTACATMATCTTGCACCTGATTGGAAGCATCTGGGGGTACCAGAAGCTCAAAACAAGTCAATAAGAACAGTAAAATAAGCTGTTTGGCAGAGAAGATTTAGCCATTTTTTCCTGTGCACAACCCACATACTCAGCTCTACTGCTCATCACACAAATGCATGTTCCTTACAAATGTGGCACCACTTAAAACTAAATTAATCGTGTATTTCAGCTAATTTTAGTTGCTTGTCAGGCAGCTCAAATGTCTCCACATACATTAACTTCTGTGTTGCATTGCTTTCTTCCAGTTCCCTGGTCATGAAACTTAATAAATTATTTGATTTGGCAGATAGGTCATCTCCATCCAAGTACTCCCTCTGTTCAACATGGCAGCGACGCATGTTGATGACGTTGGTAGAAGTGGTCTGTAAGGTCAGTGACACCAACAAACATCCATTTAACTCTTGGCTTTTTCTACTTTGTGTGTAACACACACACACACACACACACACACACACACACACACACACACACACACAC
>NW_013952934.1:147801-149673 GCF_001266775.1 Austrofundulus limnaeus | reverse complement strand
ACACACACACACACACACACACACACACACACACACACACACACACACACACACACACACACACTGTGAACTGTCCAAAATGTGGTGCAAAAAATGTTTGCAAACTGTCAAGAAAATCTAAACACATTCTTCTTGTTTGTTGTTGTACAACTATTTTTGTGAACAGTCTACTATTTATTAGCACGTGAGTCTGCTAATAAACAGTAAATGGATTATTTACGCCATAACGCAGGCGTATAATATTTGTTGATTTAGTTCAGTCAAATGTCAAAGGTGGTTGAATTGAGTAAAAATGTTCCCTCTCTAAGGTGAAACAAAAGCTTACGTATTTTTAACATTACCGAGAAAAAATGTTAACCAAATAGGTGATCGTTTTGTTTACCTCTGCGGTCCGGAGCGAGGGTGGCTTCATCAATGCCAGCCTAAAAGAAGTTTCCATTGCTCCGGTCATTTTCATAACTTCGGTTCAGACCCGCGTCAGGCCGATAACTCCTTTAATCAGTCTCACTCCTCCGGGCTGTCCTTTATCCGAACACGGTGGATTTTATACTCGCCCCGCCGAGCATGGTGGAGTTTATTCCAAACGAAACGACCGGGAACTCCTTCGGAAAAATGAGAGGAAAAAACTTTACTTTCACCCAGCTCGTTGTTACTGCGCGTCCGAGAAACGATAAAAGCCGCAAAAGTGTGACAGAAATTCAAGTAGACGCGTCCTGTTGGACTGTTGTCGGCACATTTTTAGTAAAAATAAATATCCAATTTGGTCATTAGTGCCAGTCATGTCCAAGTGTTCAGATTTTTAGATCCGTGCTCCCGACAGAGCGCAGAGTTGACGACATCTGTCCGGACATGGTGATGCGTTCAAGTCTATCGGCATTAGGAGTATTATATCATCTTTCTTTCACATGCACATGTGTTGTTTCCAAGGATGTTCACCATATAAACAATTCAAAACAAGATAACTATCTCTAGAAATACATTATTTCACAGCAATAAAACTAAACATCACTCAACAAACAAAAAGACATTTGCAGCGTTTAATAAATGTTTGTTTTGTGTTTTTAAATAAAAAAAAGGTTTTGTTTTTGTTCCTTCTCAAATTTTACACCTCTGGCACATCCTAAAACAATAAACATTTCATAAAGTGACAAATTAATTATGATTCATAACATTATTTTAAAGTTGTTTAATTTAACAAACATTTTATTTAAACAACAAATAGCTTGGAATTCATCCATGAAATTTTTAAAAATTATTTAATACGACTTTCTAAAAAAGCCACATAGACGATATTTTTTCTATAAGGACACCTCAAAGTATGGAACACTAACATTATCCTAATGTCATTAAATGCAACACCTGACTCTGGATGTTGGTTTATAATTACTGACGTCTTCTTCGTTTTTAACGGGATAAGAACGAGAAAATTTCTCTCAGTTTTGTTAAAATTTAGAACAAGACCTTGACTCAATTCTGATGGCTTTGTAACATGTTGTCTAGTCCTCTCATTCACGTATGCTACCTCAGCTGGGACACTCCTTCCTTCCTTCCTTTGCTTATTGCATAACTGCGGTGAGTTTGAGTGCAGCTCGGTTAATTTTACTTCGTCGGTAAAAGGGGGAGTGGAGCAGGAGACTGGTGGTGTATTTAAACATAGGGTCCACATAGTGTCCAAATAAAGCAAAACTTCCAAGAGAGAGACTCCTGATTCCAGTCACTGGAAACTATAGGCAGGATATTAGGAGTCATATTTGACTCATATTTTAATTTCAAACTTACCTTGCAAAAAAAAAAAAACTTTTTTAACCATTTTAACGTATTTTCAGTGTTGGGCATCAAAGGTCTCCTGTATATAAAAAATTATGTTTATAT
>NW_013952934.1:144419-147665 GCF_001266775.1 Austrofundulus limnaeus | reverse complement strand
ATATATATGTATGTATGTATGTATATATACAGTATATATATATATATAGCTGTTTATGTCTTGTTCTAATATGAATCGTAATTTTGTTCTACAGTGCATCCCTGATGTTTTGTTTGGATGACAATAAAGAGACTCTGAATCATATAGTCCTATTACCGCTCAAAAGTTTGGGGTCATTTAGATTTTTTTAAATAAAAAGTACAATTTTCTTCAATTAAAATAACATTAAACTCATCAGAAATGCAGTCTAGACATGCTAATGTAGTAAATAACTGTCATACCTATGAATGTTTTATAATATATAAAGCGTGTTTTAAAATTGAATATCTACATACTGTATGTRCAACCCCTGGCAAAACGTATGTAATCACTAGTCTTGGATGAGCACTCAGACGTTTCATTCTGTAAAACAAACCCAGATCAAAAACATGATATAGTAATAAGGTCATGCCAAGGTGCAACTAGTTGGCTTTCAGGAACACTCAAAGAAATGAAGAGAAAACATTGTGGAAGTCAGTGAATGTTACTTTTATTGGCCAAGCACAGGGGGGRAAAATGGAATCACTCAATTCTGAGGAAAAAAGTATGGAATCATGAAAAACAGATAAACAAAAGACCATTCAAAATGCATCACTAGTATTTAGTTGCACCACCTTTGGCTTTTATAACAGCTTGCAGTCTCTGAGGCATGGACTTGATGAGTGACAAACAGTATTCTTCATCAATTTGGTGCCAACTCTCTTTGATAGCAGTTGCCAGATCACYTTTGCAGGTCGGAGYYTTCTTGTGGACCATTTCCACCACAGGTTTYCAATTGGGTTGAGATCTGGACTATTTGYAGGCCATGACATYGACTGAATGTGTCTTCCTCCAAGGAAAGCCTTCACTATTTTTGCCCTATGGCACGATGCATTGTCATCTTGAAAAATTATTTCATCACCTCCCAACATCTGTTTAATTGAAGGGATGAGAAAACTGTCCAAAATGTCAATGTAAACTTGTGCATCGATAGAAGAATTAACCACAGTCATCTCCCCAGTGCCTTTGCCTGACATGSAGCCCCATWTCATCAAGGACTGTGGAAATTTGGTTGTTTTCTTCAGGCAGYCCTCTTCATAAATCTCACTGGAACGGCACCAAACAAAAGTTCCAGCATCATCACCTTGTCCAATGCAGATTCTTGACTCATCACTGAAGATAACTTTCATCCAGTCATCCACAGTCCATGATTGCCTCTCCTTAGCCCATTGCAGTCTTGTTCTTTTTGTTTAGGTGTCAATGATGGTTTTCTTTTAGCTTTCCTGTATTGAAATTCCATTTCCTTTAGGTGATTTCTTACAGTTCGGTCACATTCATTGGCTCCAGCTTTCTCCCATTTATGCTTCATCTGTTTAGTTGTACTTTTTCGGTTTTCAAGACAAATGGCCTTAAGTTGTTTGTCTTGACACTTTGATGTCTTTCTTGGTCTACCAGTACGCTTGGCTTTAACAACCATTCCATGCTGTTTGTATTTGGTCCATATCTTGGATACAGCTGACTGTGAACAGCCCACATCTGTAGCAACCATGCGTGAAGAGTTACCTTCTTCAAGAAGTTTCACAATCCTCTCTTTTGTTTCAAGAGACATTTCTCTTGTTGGAGCCATGGTTCTTGCCACTCCACTTCGTCCAGCAGCCCTCCAAGGTGTCATCATGACTGCAGGTGTTTTTAACTGCAGACTAATGAGCAGATCTAATCTGAGGCAGGTGTCCAGTTAGGGAAAGGAAACTGACTGGGTGTGTCCTTATTTTCTACCTCCAGTTTGAGTGATTCCATACTTTTTTCCTCAGAATTGAGTGATTCCATTTTCCGCCCCTGTGCTTGGTCAATAAAAGTAACATTCACTGACTTCCACAATGTTTTCTCTTCATTTCTTTGAGTGTTCCTGAAAGCCAACAAGTTGCACTTTGGAATGACCTTATTATTGTATCGTGTTTTTGATCTGAGTTTRTTTTACAGAATGAAATGTCAGAATGAGGGCTCATCCAAGACTGGTGATTCCATACTTTTTGCCAGGGGCTGTATACTGAGGCCCATTTTCAGCAGCCATCATTCCTGTACTCCAACAGCATATTCTATTAGTCAATCTAAGTCGATCATGTCAGGCTCATGGATCATTTGAATAGCCTTGTGCAACCATGTTAGCACAGTTGAAAACTGTTGTAGTGATTGCAGAAGCAATGGAAGCAAGGTGTCTGGAGTGTCAGCATTTGTACATTATATTTTAGTCTCAAAATGGACAGAAAAAAAATCTTTCTACTGAAACTCGTTGCCAGATCTTAACCCTTATTGAGCTGTTGTGGGAGCAGCTTCAAACTAATTTGGTTAATAAAGTGTAAGCTTTCTTGGAAAACTTTTGAGCGGTAGTGTACAGTTAGGAAAATAAGTATTTAGTCAGCCACCATTTTTTCAATTTCTCCCACTTAAAAAGATGAGAGGCCTGAGAGACAAAATGAGAAAACATATTTAGAAAATCACATTGTCTGATTTTTTAAAGAATTTATTTGCAAATTATGGTGGAAAATAAGTATTTGGTCAATAATAAAAGTTAATCTCAATATTTGATGCATGGCTCCATTCATTCTTTCATGTACACAGATCAATCACCCTGGTCCCTTTGCAGAGAAAGCCCCAAAGCATGATGTTGCCACCCCCATGCTTCACAGCAGGTATAGTGTTCTTTAGATGCAACTCAGCATTCACTCTCCTCCAAACAGGACGAGTTATGTTTCTACCAAACAGTTCTACTTTGGTTTCATCTGACCATATGRCATTCTCCCAATACTCTTCTGGAACATCCATATACTCTCTAGCAAACATCAGATGGGCCTGGATATGTACTGGCTTAAGCAGGGCGACACGTCTGGCACTGCAGGATCTGAGTAAGGCAGCGTAGTGTGTTACTGATGTTAGCCTTAATTACATTAGTTCCAGCCTTCTGCAGGTCATTCACTAGGTCCACCAGTGTGGTTCTGGGATTTTTCCTCACCGTTCTTGTGATCATTTTGACCCCATGGGATGAGACCTTGCATGGAGCCCCTGATTGAGGGAGATTACCAGTGGTCTTGTAGATCTTCCATTTTCTAATTACTGCTCCCACAGTTGATTTCTTCACACCAAGATACTTGCCTACAGTGGTTTGCAAAAGTATTCATACCCCTTGAACTTTTCCATATTTTGTCACATTACAACCACAAACATAAATAT
>NW_013952934.1:136482-142552 GCF_001266775.1 Austrofundulus limnaeus | reverse complement strand
TATATATAATGTGTTAAAGTTTATATAGAAGTAAAGCTTAATTTATTAAAGTATCTGAACAAAAGTTGTGCAAAGGTGTTAAAAAGTGGCCAATTTTATGAAAATTTGTGTTAGCCACACAAAGATAGATATTTAAGAAAAAATAAAGTAAAAAGAATTTAAATACACTGCTCAAAAAAATAAAGGGAACACTTAAACAACACACGCTAAGTCCAAGTAAATCTAACTTTTGTGAAGCACATTCAACTCTGTACAGAACAAAGTACTCAATGTGAATATTTCATTGATTAAGATCCTGGAGTTAGCGTGTGTTGTTTAAGTGTTCCCTTTATTTTTTTGAGCAGTGTACATAAACGCAGTGCCGTCAGATATGAAAGTTTAGTCATTGTTTGCATGGAAAAGAAAAAGGAAACCACAGCTGCTAATCCAGCACATGAAGAAAAAAAGAGGTAGAGGTGCTTTTGTGTGACTCAGTTTTGTTGCCCGTTTATTTTGGTTCTTTATGTTCTGAGCAGGTACAAACCAAGATCTCTTCATTATCACCCTGTAATTATTACAGGGTATTACAGTGTAATGCCACTGCAAGTTTTCTCTCATGTCTCCTACTGGATCAGATATATGTCCAAATTCTGCTTCTTTCCAAAAATACTTTTTCTTTGATTCTGTGACAGAAACCATTTCCAGACTTATAAGTTCTCAGCATATTTATTGCACAACGTTCCCAGAAAATAGGGAGAAAAAAATAATTCAAGGTGCGACTTCTTGTAAAAGACATTCTGTACAAACAACATGGAAATAAATTGAGAATGTACAGTTTACACAAACCGTTACACTTATGAGCAACTAAATAATTTATTCATATACAAAGAGGGAAAAAAGCAGATTCATATATATAAATCAATAACAGCTTTCATATACAAAAATGTAGCAGGGCATCTATAATACACATAAGGATGCATTTCTTAAATTTATGAACAAAATGAGAAAAGGAAAAAAAAACTTTCATGCATTTTCTCCATTAAGACTTGGGTCATTGACAGGGTACGGTATAGAGATAGATTAACTAAAACTGCCCACTTGTTGGGGTTATTGTGACAGTTTTATTGAATTCGTACACACAATAAAGGCTTTTAAAGTAAAAAAATAATAATGTGGATTTGTCATGATTAAAATGGTTGCAGCCCTAACAACAAGAATACATTTGCTTACTTTAAAAGCATAGCATGATAACTCTTTGTGTATGAGTGCATCAAAAACAATGTTTTTCTCTATTGTGACTTTATTCTTAAATAAACCTATTTACAAAAATAATAGTAGTARTAATAATAATAATTATAACCTAAACAAAACATGAGAATAAAATTAGGCCCAATTTCCTGCAGGAAAACTTTACTTTTTGTCCAAAAACATGCTGTAAGAGTAACTAATCGTCCAGCTCCAGGAAATGTACCAGTTTACATGGAGGTGGTCAAAAATCTGCCAATCTGTAGACAAAAATAAAATAATAAATGGCCTAATGTTTTATGTTTAATCTGTAGGACTGTCATCCCAACAAACCTGAATAGTGTTAACCTGTACACATTCACAGAAAGGCCTACTGCCCCTCTAGTCTTCGTTCTGTTCCAAACACTGAAGCCGTAAACATCATATAAAGGTGACAGTGATATATAAAAATGAGAAAATACTTCAGCATTCTGGTTGCAAAATACATAGATAATGTAGGTTTGAACTTTTCTACAGTATAAAGGGAGATCTCTCTGTCACAACGTGATGCAAAAATATGTATTTCTTCCATTAAAAAAATCTTAACAGCCTTTCCTTTTTTTCCTCAAAAAACACAGCATAAAGTCGACAGAGTTGACATTCCTTTGATTAAAATTTCTTTCTAAATCTACCTTATGGTTTTCTATTGGACAGCCAAGTCTTCCAACATCCATATGAAGATTTGAGGTAGTGCTGTACCTATGATAATAACGCCAAAGCCACTTCGAGCTATTTCAAATAGAGGTCGTAGGACTGAAAATGAAGGTGTCGAAATGCCAAAATAAAAGTCTTAAGTCATGTGAAAACCTCATTTAGCCAAACAACTAAATTGTTGAGATATAAAGGAAATCTGATCTGTAAACAAGCATATAAAGTTAAAAAACTGACATAATTGGCATAGGATTATTAAAATACAGGAATATAGAACTCAGCATTAAAAAACAAACAAACATGGAGTCCTTCATATTGCCAGGTTTAAGATTGTACAGGGAAAAAAATTAATTTGCAGTTGAAGAATTAAATCAATGGTTTCCACATTGGAGGTATTATCAAAATGAAATCCCATCTGGATGAATTTTAAGTCTTTGGCTTTTGTTTCCAAAAATAAGAGTTTTGCTTTAATAGGAACATTCAGATTTTAATCACTGACACTTCAGTCGGCTGCTGAGTCTTGCTCCATGCTTTGTCTCTACCGCCACCTGGTGGTGAAACATCCACAACGCCCCAAAGTCTGAGACCAGTGTTCGTGAAGATGAGTAATGCTCAGGCTCAGGGTAAACTTCCTTCCATAAAACCATGTAAGGGGGACAGCTGTGCAGCATGGACGGCTGTTTTTGGGGACCAGAGAGGCCCCTCCTGGACCTGACTGGTCTCCTTGCTGTGTTTAGACCTGAGCTCTGGTGCAGCTTCATAGTAAGATCTGAGCCACATAGGGGGAGTGAGTGCTGGCCACTGCAGCCAACAGGGGCAGGTCACTGGACTCGATTCTGCAAATACAAAAGTGCAAACATCAAAGTTTTGAATCAGTAACCGACTATTAGCTTGACTATTAGTTTCTTGTGGATTATCAACACTTTGCATCCTTAAAAAGTGAACTGCTTACCCCAAGACCATGCTCAGTTCTTTCACATGGACCCTCGTCTGGCCCTTCAGATACTCAGCAAGCATTTTACTCTTAAAGTAGATCTCCTGCAGTCGGTCCTCAAGGTGCATTATACACTAATAAGGCACGAGCAGAAGTATATGGTTTGATTTTAAAGCTTACGGACACATTAACTACAAAGGTTTAGATAAAGTGGAAAGACTGAGAAATCTGACTTACAAAGTTGGGTGAGAGGCTGAGTTTGTAAAGTTGGTATGTGGACTGTAATAAGTTGGAGACCAGGTTGGACACCAAAACTTCTTTCCCCAGCCTGTTGACTTCTGTGGCTCGTCTCTGACTGCTGGCCACCTGCACTGTCCACTTATCTGTGTCTGCTATAATGCAGACGGCCTCAGCTATGGGCTCATCCAATACAGGATGCTGTGGAGAGAAAATATGGAAAATTAAACAAGTGGACACACAAACAGAAAATAACTCTTCTCTGTGTCTTGAAATCTCTTCAAAAGACAGAACTGATAGTGTTTCAGCATTTATTAAAGTCATCAAAATTTTTCATTTATTTGTGCAAAAATGCTGACACTTTCCCATTTGAAAACATTAGAAATTTTCATATAAATAAAAATCTTTAATTTGGTTTGTATTAGCAATCCAACAAACACTGTATATGCTTTATATTCTTTACCTGAACAGCATGGGATAATTCGGTCATGAGACTTTGCCGTAGCTTCTCATCACAGGGGATTCCATGCAGTACAAAATCAGGAACATAGGTGGGGCAGTAGCCTCCAAACAGAGACAGGCCAAAGTTGGCAATGCTTGGTTTCGAGTAGTTTTCCACTAACTTTGCTCTGCAGATCATGACATAAGAGATTGTTCATTTTTAAAATGCTATATCATTACATTTAATTCAAAGTTTAAAAGCAGCAAGTCAGAAAGGAAGTGTGTCCGTGAAGCACCGACTCACCCGGGGAAGGGCACCAGCACTTCCTCTTGCCAGTCCTCCGTCTCCTCGCTCTCACTGTCTCCCAATGCGCTGTCCGAGCTCTCATTTCGTGGTATTTCCCAGTCATTGAGGGGAGCCACCTTTTGGTCCTTGATGCAGCCTCCATCCTGAGGGACGGGGACAGTCAACACAATGTCCTTGTCCAGCTCAGCGGAGCGGCTCCTGCAGCAGACGTCAGAGGAGTCAGTAGAACCACACCTGCACCTCCTCCGAACATCAGATAAAGTGGTTCCTTTCTTGCTGGACTCCACCTCTCCAATATTCGAACCTGAACAGATGCTTAAACCCTGACCACTGCCTGCATTTTGACAGCTGTGGTCCCTCGGGTTATGAAGCCGAGGGATCTCCAACGGGTTTAGTAAATGTTTGTGCGTATTGTCTGTGCTGGTGGCCTCCTGTTTGGCGACATCGTCTATAGTCCTAATCTCCACAGGGTTCTCTGGGCTAAAATACTCATCAAAATCGTCTCTATAGTTCAGGCTCCACTGGGACATTGTGGTGGACACCCTCTGCAGAGCTGGAGTTGCCTTGGTCGGTTTTGTTTGGTCCTCTGATGCCCTGGTGTTGCTGGTCTTTGAATGTGCTCCTCTCTGAATATTRTATTGTTGCTCTTGATGATCCTGTTGTTGATGATGATGATGAAGGGGCTGCAGGTGAGGGAGCTGGTTTTCATTGAGGAGTTTCTTGTGCTTTTTTATTTCCACTCCCATTTTCCTTTGTCGGCTCTCTGTGTCAGATTCTGGAGACATAGAATCACCAATGAGGAAGGTGACTTTTGTTGATGGCTCTTCTTCCTTATTGGAAGGCCGAGCCATGGGTCCTGGCATTGGGTTTCCAGGTATTACCGGTATCGGTACTGCTCCGACCAGGTTCTTATCTGGGGGTTTCTTCTCCAAAGCCCAAAGAGCTGGCACTTTTCTGGGCAGCCCCCCCTCTTCTGAATCCAACCTAGTCTCAAAGCTTGTACTGTTTATGGTGGCAGAAGAGTTGGGTGGACTTGATGAAAGAACTGTGTGAGTCGATGGAGCAACAAGTTCCATGTCTCCTTTTGTCTCCGCGTCCAGCACATGGCCCTGATCTCGGGGACAGGCCGAGCTGACCTGCAGCACCGTTTCCACTCGCACCTCGGAGGCCAACGGGCTGCTGGACTCCCTTTTTAGTTCCCCAGGTGCTAAAGTCTGCAGTTCAGCCTCTGCAGTCCTGATAATAGAAGCTGTGTCCTCAKTGGGCATTGACTGAAGCACACTACTCCTGGATCCTTGACTGTTGTTGCTGTGCTCCTCGTAGTCTTCATCGTCATTTTTCTCTCTAGGCATCTCCCTGGAGCTGTGCTCCACCTCAGTGTCCGTGTATGTGCTGCTCTGGAGGCTGTTGTCAGAACGGTAGCTGCTGTCTTCAGCCTCCATCTGCTGGCTGTGGTTCCCTTGCGACAGATAGTCTCCGCTGGGTTTATGGACAGTAACTAGGACGTAGTCGGACTCCTCTATCTCCCCCTTCCTGAGTGAGGTGGTGATGAGCGAGCCGGGCATGACAATGGCCTCGTCTTCTGCGCTGTCCAGCATGTGTGTCTCCAGCAGTTCTGAGCAGCGGATGAAATATGTGAGGACATAGAGGAGCCTCTGAACCAGCTCCTGTCTGCGACCAACCACCACTGTCCTAGACAGCCGCACTGGTGACCCTATGGCCCCGTAAAGGTCCCCTGCAAACAGGGACAGAAAGGAGAAAAATCAGGACTTTTGCAGCCTTATTGCCAAAACTGAAGATTTAAAAGTTTTCTTGACAAGTCTGCACATTATTGTCTATACCTCGTTTTTATTTCTAAAACTACCATGACCTGCAATTCCTAGTTGTAAACACTAGATGTCACCATCACCGCCTTTTTCAGATGTGTCATCATACTCAAGCCCCTTCATTACTTATTAAATATTCCTTTCTAGATGATTTTATTAATTACCCAATGATTTTCATCTATAAGCAGCATAGTTGTAGAAAAACAGAACTGCAGATTTCAATCAGTGCAAATTGCTTCACTGCAAAGCAAATCCACATGAATAAAAAAAATAAATAGATAAAGAGGGGTCCAACCAGCATCTAATTGTGATTGTTATTGTAACTGTGCTGTTTACTTATCAAAATCGTGCTATGTCTAATTGTAAAGATCAACAGCACACACACACACACACACACACACACACACACAC
>NW_013952934.1:132425-136417 GCF_001266775.1 Austrofundulus limnaeus | reverse complement strand
CACACACACACACACACACACACACACACACACACACACACACACACCAAGTCTTCAGGCATGGAGCACTCATTAATATTGCATGAAGAAAAGATTGTTGTTGTAGTACTCGTTCTAACTTGTCTTTATGCTGTAATAATAACAGTGTCTTGGTTTTACAATGATAGCCCCCCCCCACAAGCAGAAACTTTGACACAAAGGAATAGCTTTATCTCTACAAAAAGGCGTTGTGATTGGAAGTCTTACCAAGCTGTGCCCAGAGAGGGTTATAGGGATGTGTCTTTGCCAGCATGTCAACGCTCTGGGAGGAGTGTTTCTCGAGGAAGATCTTAATTGGAGGCTGCCCATTGGGCATGACGGTGGGGACCCAGGCCAGATGATTGGTCAGGATGGCTGTTAATAATGCAGGGAGGAATCTGGAAGGTGGGACAAAGTGTGGTTAGAGAATTGAACTTCACCTAAAACTCACCGATACATTTCTATTGACCTTATTTGGTCGCTCAACCATCTCTATACTGAGAACACTGGCCAAACTTTTACGTTCTGAGCAGACCACTGCAATGCACATATAATCAGAAACACAAAAAAGTCACACACACTCAGTTCGCATGATTCACTTCTCAGTTCTGACCACAAGTGTCTACTTCCTTTTCTGTCCCATGACCTAACACGATACTGGAAGTCTAGTTTCATCCCGTGCCAGAACCCAGCTGTGACGGCAGTAGCCATTAGTCATGGGATCTCTGATAGGATGCCTCATGAAAGCCATAATGTGATACAGTAAGACCACAGCTTCCCATGGTAACGTGATACTTCACCATGTCAACAGCACGTACAGATAGTTGGGTGTGGGCCAGGTTAACCGGTATTGGTGGAAAATGTAACTTTGACATCACCCCCCCCCCCCCTTTTTTTTGGAAGGAAACAAATTATTACCAAGGAGACTGTTTCTATTCTCAGACAACTGTTAATGAGCAAACAGGGAACCACAATCCCAGTCTGCAAAAACTCACACTGGATTGCGTAAAAAAGAATGATGTTCACATTAATTAATCATTTATAGTCAAGAAGTGTAAGTATAAATGTGCTTTAATTTTTTAATAGTTTTTTTTTCTTGATACTGATATTTAAACCGTGACAATATTTTTAGCTATTCGTGTAATAAAAAGTGAACGGGAATATTCAGTTCTGTACAGTGAATACAACTTAAATTTAATGAACTGAAAATGTTCAATAAAATCCCTGCTACCAATTCATGTATGTACAAGAAGCAGTGGTTTTTGTAACTGCAACAATAAGCAGTTAGAGGCTGGCAGGGATTTTCTCATTCACAGCTTCTTTCGAGGCAGTAAAAAGAGGGTGAAAGTGTCACAGTGTGTGTTATTTAGAGCATTGATTTGTGAGGAGGGAAGTGAATAATGTGTGTGAATCTGCATGTGTTTCTCTGTTAACAAGCTTGCTACTCAAGTACAAATGAAGAAAAAAATCATTCATGAAGAGTTTAATCGTGCACACTTTTTCCCTTCTGATATTTAACAGTTAAGTTGTAAATCAACAGGGTTTGCACCTTATAACTAATAAAAACCTTTTTGTCTGTTTGAAAATTGATGTAGTAGCTTAATGTGTTTGATCCCAGTCAATGGTATCACCTCTAAAACATTTAAGCAACAACAGAGTTCCCTACAGTTTGAGGCAAGTTAAATTTAAGACACTTTAAGACTTTTTAATGCCAAGTGAAGTTAAATTTAAGACCAATTTCACAATAAACACAAATGACAAAAAAAAAAAAAAAAAACTGTGGCAGGAACCCAACAAACTAAGTTATGTTGAAGTATTAGAATATTGATAATAGACCAACTGTTTTTATCCATATCTAAATATAGCAGAAACATTCTTAGCAGTCAGTTTTAGACTTCACTTAATTTCTAGAAAATCCTCTAACGATCCAAAATTTGGAGTTTTAGGACCCACAGTGGGGTCTTAACCCCAATTTGCTGTAGATGAAACCCTAAAGTGCCAGTGACATCAATTTTTTGTAAGAAAAGTTAATTCATTTTTTGAAAGACAGCATTATCATATTAAAAAATGAATTTCACATTGCTCAGATTGTTTAGATATTTGCATGTGAAATAGCAGGAAGTGATGTCAAAAGGGAATGTCTGCATGTGAATATTTAAAAAAATAATTTTTACCAATTATTTTAATATTTGAAATGAATTAGAATCATCCAATGTACAATGTGTTAACATTTTTAAGACTCCTGAAAGATTGATTTAAGACATTTTAAGGCTAATTAAGGCCTTATTTTTGGATTGATGAATTCAATGCCTTTTTTGACTTTTTAAGGAGCTGCAGGAACCCTGAATAAAGTGTTACAAGAAACGCAGATGAGATTGAGCAGACACTCAACTGGTTCTTGGAGGCCTGCTCCATCAGTGAGGACAGCTCCCTCATAAAGAGGCCGCAGAGCTGGTTCTTCTCTGATGCTCCAGACATCATCGTCAACCAGACGGGCTCGGCCACACGGGGCATTGTGTACAGGTCGCAGATGGTCATCCTGGAGAAGAGGTGTGGAGAGGGAGGGATGAAAATGGGAAAAGGAATGAAGAGGGGGGAAAAGACAAAACAGACAGAGAGAGAACAGACAGGTTATTGTCTCTCAGTGAAAACAAAGGCCATCTGAGTTCACAGAGCTTCACTGTCTGCACAGAGGCCACGGGAGACCCTCGCTGTGTGTGTGGTTGTTTGTCACAGTCTGACAAACTTGTGTGCATGTGCATGCATGTCTGTATGTATGTTGCTCAGCTTGGGCATTTGTCCATTGAGAAGGACTGGAGTTTTCCATGGAACGTGTGGCGTTGCACGTCTCGGCCACAGGCCAAGCTTTCACACAGAGGCAGAGGGGAATCTCTGCAAACGTGTGAGCAATGTGGAAAAAATCCAATGAATATAACACAGCTGTTGAATTCTGAGCTACACAAAACAGCAAAAAAGGTTGAGTGTTGAGGAATCAACTTTGCAATCTTCTACAAACATAAAAGCATTTTACGTAAATATAACAAACTAAATTAGCTGCTTTCAGCCCTGATCAGTCACAAGACTTGTGTTGACGTGTTGATAAAAAAACAAAAACCTAAAACCACAAGCTAATTGATTTTGTCAAACTAAAAGCAGCTCAGGCTGTAAACAAGGTTGACTAACAAGTTTTGACCAATAAAGGGGACAATAAAATGAGAGCTAAGAAGCTAAAGACAAAAATACAGGTGTCACACACTTGAGAGGTGACCTTCAGTTCAAGTTCAGGAAAAATTATTTTCCCATAGAAATAAAAAGGAACGCTTGTGCTTCATGCATGTACAAAAGAAAATGTATAAAAAGAAGAAGCTAGACATTGCAATGCAGCTGTCGCAATTTCTTTTTGTTTAACAGACGTTAAATGACAAAACCTCCAACCTGCTTTCCAAAGTAACATTTAACTGTTTGCTCTTGACAAACACTGAGCTGAGAAGCTACAGCAGAAATTAGTAAGAAGGATCTGAGATGCAACTCATCCTATTTGAAACACATCTCTGATTTGTTTTGGCAGCCAACTTGTCAGTTTCAGAGTCAAATAAACAACATTTAGAACATTCTTGTATTGTAAACAGGTCCATCTCTCTGTGGCTTTCTTAACCTGCACACTCATGCATTGAGAGCCTGTCATTGTACAAAAGTCTGAGCATGAGCCAATGGTACATAAGAACAGAAATCTAGCTTTAGTATCCATGCAGAAGCTGTTCCAAGTGAACTTTAAAATGCTGTGACATCAACTGAAATTAAAATGATTGGTCAGGCTGATGGGACCTAATCACAGTTATCATTATGAACTCTAATCCATCACTAACCTACAGTCCTAATTTTTTTAATGAACCTGGGTAAATTAAAATAAATAAATACACACACACACACACACACACACACACACACACACACACACACACACACACACACAC
>NW_013952934.1:128905-132415 GCF_001266775.1 Austrofundulus limnaeus | reverse complement strand
CACACACACACACACACACACACACACACACACACACACACACACACACACACACACACACACACACACCCCAACACAAGTCCAGTGCTGGCTGGAGTGACGCCTTAGCTAAATGCTGCAGCTTATCTTTGCCAACATGTGTGCATGTCCGCCCTCCAACAACGTCAGAGCCACATCATCATGGAGAAAAGGAACTTCTTCCAATTCCTTCCTGTAATGTTCCATGAAGTCAAAGCCCCTTAACGGTAAATGTAGCTGCAGTCTGAAGGTGAAGTTTTACAGATATTTTGCAGGTCTGGAGCATCAGTGTTTCTCCTGCTGGCATTAACTGTTTACTATTCTGGTGCTTGCTTGTGACCAAAGTCTGAGGTAGATAGGGTTGCCACCTGGGCAGCTAGGGTTGCTGAGACCAGGTGTCAACAGGATCATGACTGCAGCAATGAGGAGACCTCAATCTGCCTACATGTGTGCTGCAAGGCACAGGGATATCAGTGCATGCATACAATCAGGCACACACACAAAATTCTGCACCCTATTGAGCAAAGATTTACAAGTTGATAATGCATATAACCACAAATAAAATCTGAAGCCTTCTTGGAACTCCTGTTTTTAAAATGTCTAAATAAAAACATCCTATTCAAATGCAGCCACTACCCAGCGTGCACTGCAATTACAGGGGTAGACATAACCATTGTTTAGGTTTTCTGAGACAACCTATTTTCGTTTCGGACAACCAGATCCTGTCTCCTGGTTGTCCGGTGGACAACCAAGCAAAAAAAGACCTTGATTAAAGTTCTCTGCCGCGGGTGTCCATTTGTAAAAATGAAATGGAGAAAAAACTTGGTAAAACTGAACAGAATACTAAACTGTAACTTTCAATAAGGTCATGTACACAGTATACTCATATTTAAGTGAAAATGTTTGACCTATGAGTAGAAAGAAGTTTATGAATGTTGAACTCTATTTCAAAGAAGAGAATGAAGAAGTTTTATTTATGCAGCTCCTGTCAACCTGGCTAACTGAGAACAATTACCAGTATATAATATAATAAACTTTGTCTACAAAACAATATACTTGTTAAATTACATTTTTTTTGAGATTCTTTTGGACAACTAAAAAGGTTTTGCGGACAACCAGGTTTTGTCAAATTTCCTTATGTCTACCACTGAGTTACTATCTAACAGCCATAGTTTGGTCCATCCTGGCAGAGAACAAAGTGTTCCTTCTTTCTTTATCTCATTGTGTTGCAACATCTCTTACTGATCTTGCCGTGCATATAAATAGCTTTAAACTAACAAAGAGAATTAGCTATTTATCGTCACTGACACAGAGGAGTATTTTTTTTTACACAACTGATTTGGGCAAGTGAGCACCTCTCACCTTTTCTCAGTGTAAAGTGACAATCACCAAATAAAATTTTTAAAATTAAGTCATGTTCGTTATGGGTTGCTAGTATGATACTACAATCCTGTATTGTAAATGACTGGGGTTAAAAAAGTACATAAGTTTCAGGTCAGATAAAGTTGATTAAATATAAGCATTATGTCAATTTTTGCATAAGAAATAAAGTGAGTGTGACCAACTGATAAAAAACAGGACTTTGTTTGTGGTGTAAACTTGGTTAGAATGTCATATTTATGATGTAAAAGGTTTATTATTTGGAACACAAGTGGAACATGTGATACTTCACCTTTTATGTTGTGCTCATTCCTGTTTTTCCACTCTTTATATCCCGTGCTCAGCCACGTGTCAATATTTACATGTGATTCACTAACCTAAATAGCACCTGCTGATCTGCTTTAACTCCATCTTAATGTTGAACTTTCTGACTATGCATCACAAAACAAGGCCTTTTCATGGTGTACAAGAACAAAGATTTCTGGCTTAAGTGTATTAAAAATGTTCAAAATAAACATTTATTTTGTGAATTAAGAATGTTTACATATAAGCATGCAATAAATTCAATGAAAATTCTGGTTTGAGCAAACCGAGTGAATATTTATAACAGTTTATTCCCTTTATAAAAACTTGGCCATGAGAAGACCGAGGAAAATAAATGTTATAATAGTTCTGTGTTAAGGGGAAAAAATGTGAGTTTTGCCCAACCTGAACTCGTTGAGTCCATCGACTATTCGGCTGTAAGCCAAAACTCTCTGACTGGCATCTGCTGACCGCCGACTCATCTTCATGGCCTTGAGAGTGACACAAAACACACACAGTTTTAGACATTTGGCGCACAGGCTATAAAAAAAGAGGAATTTGTGAGGGAGGAGACACAAAAGGGAAGAGCAGAAAGTGGGACTGAGGATAAAATCTGAATGATTCAGAGCTGGACAGTTTCATTATCAGAAAGAAGCAAACAGAAACAGATTTACAAAGAACTTAGTTTGATATCAAACTRCTTGTTACAACATCAAGGGTATGTTACAAGAGTATTCTTACCTCCGTCCTAACCAGTTAACTGATTTACAATATTTATGCAATAAAAATGTTAGCTTGCAATAAACAAAGATAAATGAAACAAGCAGGACTTTACCTGCTCAATGGCGCTCTTGAGTTTGTTCATGTGGCTTTCAAATAGAGGGAAGTGGGAGAAGAAGAAATCCTGGAAGCGGGTGTCCTCCTCTGGGTCAGAAGACAGCGTGAAGATGACTCCGATGGCGATCTTCTTCTTCCGCATCACTCCAAGGCTCTGAGCTCCACTTTCATCAGACATGTTGAAGCTCTCCTCCACTGACCTGATCAGAAAAAAAAAATCACAGGGAGTCAACTTCAGAGAGCAAAGGAAGGCAGATTAAGGTGAAACCATCTTGCTATTTAAGCCAAAAATCAACCAATCAATCCACCTATTTTTCTATCCATCAATCCATTTATCCATTTATCCATCCATCCACCCACCCACCCATCTACCCATCCATCCACACAACTTTGCATTTACTTGGTTTGCTGTCATTTTGTAGCAAATTATTAATGAGTATTTAGGTCAAAATAAAAAAGAACACTTACAGTAAGCAACTAAAACACATAGGCATTCAGTTGTAGTTTGTTTTATTGTTGCAGCTGCCAAAAGAGATGCTGTTGAACTGGAGTGCTGGGAAGATTAGCACATTCAGAAGCTGACAGCTGAATTTAACAACCTGTCCAGCTCGAGTACTGTTTGTGATCGGTTATTAGCACATAGCAGCAGCGTGTGTCTCTTTCCCAACTGCCTGGTGGATTCTGAGGAAGTTCACGGAGAATAAACTTTACAAAAGCCAGATGGAGGTCCTGAACATGGACTTTAGTCACTGGGAGAAACTCATTGTGACTGCCAGGACCAGTTGGGTCCTTCTGATTAACATTAAAGTGTGTAACTGTCTGATTGTTTTAGAGCTTAGCTGAATAATCAGCCTAAAGTAAGAATTTTGTCAATCCATTAGCTCTGCAGTTACTTTTCATGTTTTCAATTATTACGTTTTATGAGTTTGCTTAGAGGTAAAAAAATAAATAAATAAAATTTTATATATATAT
>NW_013952934.1:102971-128872 GCF_001266775.1 Austrofundulus limnaeus | reverse complement strand
AATTTATGATACACGATGAACTAATAATGAAAACTGTTCTTACTTGCTTGAGCAAATACAAAAAGCCTTATGTCAGGATCTTTCTATCTCAAATTTAATTTCAGTTTCTATTAATTTGCTTGCGTTTTCATCTGCATCAAATTGCTTTAAACAGGTGTGTTTGCACGCATGAGTTCATGAGCCTCACCATCGAGGGAAAACGCCATTCTCCAAGCTGGTGGTTTGACTGCGGAGCCATCGGCGCTGGTAGCTGGATGCACAGCTGCTGTTCAAAGAGGAGCCAGGGGACGGGAAGGGAGTGATCAACAGGCTGCTCAAAGAGGCTGGAAGGACACAAGGAAGTATGGAAAGAAGAGCAAAGGAGGAGAGAAAAGACAAGAAATGAGTAGGAGTTGCACAGAGGGGAATAGGGAACAGATGGAGGGAACGGTGGGTGGAAAGAGTAAAAGGATTAAAGTGAGTCAGACAGCAACTGTGAAGGGTTATCCATTTACAATGAGACATCCCTCACACACAAAACTGGAAAGAATAAAACAATAACTGTTTCTAATGTGACAAAAATATATCAAGGGATAAAAACAAAAAGACAGAACACAAAAAACTTTTTAGTCAACACAATCTATAAATACTGGACAACTTTGTTCTGAGATTTAATTATGACCACACAAGCGAATCGTAAGCGGGAGTCATATTGTTTTCGTACCGTTTATTAATTTTTTTTTTTCCCAGCAATTTTTGGTCAACCGCAGCATTAAAACGGCTGCACTGGTCAACATGAAATTTGGCAGGACTGTAGATAAGTCTGACTTTCACTGCACCAGCCAACGGTTTTACGATAGACCCCATATTTGAGGAGGGGGGCTCCTTTCAAAGAGGGGGTGTCTGGACATGCGAAAATGCTTCTAACTCAAAAACTGTTCAACATAGAAACATAGAAGCTTCAGATTTCTTTTGTTTAGCTCTGATGAAGCTCTATCCATCAGACCCAACAGTCAGTGCCCCCCACTCCACAGACCACCAATTTATCTGAAAAAGGGGTTTTTCGTGCAGTTTATTTTTTTCAGTGATTTTTGGTAAACTGTAGCACAAAAACGACTGCACCAATCAAGATGAAATTTGGCATGAATGTAGATGATTCCGACCTACATTGCGCCAGCCAACGGTTTYGTGATAGACCCCATATTTGAGGAGGGGGCTCCTTTCAAAGAGGGGATGTCAGAACATGCAAAAATGCTTACAACTCAAACTGTTTAACATAAACACTTCAGACTTCTTTTGTTGTTTAGCTCTGATGAAGCTCTATCCATCAGGTCCACCAATTGGGATGCATCTAGTAGCATGACATTTATTAGGAATAAAGACTTCTGAGTTCTGGTGCATTTCTGCGTGCAGGGGTCATTATGTTACCGCTATGCAGTATCTAGTTTCATCCAACAGTCATATGTTGAAGCTTTCCACTTAACTTGGCATGAGAATAAAATCCTTCTCACACACACACACACACACACACACACACACACACACACACACACACACACACACACCAAGTAAAGGTCCCTGACCACAGGGTTATTTACAACCCAGGCAGCAGGCTCTGATCGATTGTCACCTGTACAACCTGCTGTTTGATAAAAGTGGTGGATAAGAGTGCACACCAGAAAATCGTGCTAGATAGAGGCTCAGACAGGGAAAGTTTGAGGTGATGAGTTACGTATGTTTGCATGGATGTCTGCCTGTCAGAGCTGAATAAAGAACTCTCTGGCTTTAACACTGTGAGGTGGTGGAAAGTGCAGTTGAGAGGACAAGGCTTAAATTAGAAGCTCATTTACTAGTAGCCGATTTAAAGAGATGCTATATTTATTCAGCTCCATGTGACGCATGTTTGAGCAAAGAAAGCCATGCCATTGCCAATTGGATGTGGGGATGGTTGTAAAGGAAGATGGGAGGGGGGCAGAGCTGGGGTGGGGTAAAAGTCAGTTTCTGCAGGACAGGTTTTAAGAGGCTACGTAAACATATCACTCTTGTCCACCTTAGATGACTTTTCTTCAGTTTACTTTTATGTTCAAAGACTTCTCAGAACAAAAGTACTAAAAAAGGTGATTTATTATTTTTTTTTAATCTCTTGCACTGCCTGTTTTTATGCATAGCCTTCAGAGGAAACATAGATAAAGAGAAAACTTGTGCGTCTTTGCAAAAACTCTTACATTTCTGGCAGTTTTGTAACAACTAGTCATGTGAGTGTAATAAGTGAAGTTAAAGCAGGTCAACCACACTCACACAGGAAGTGCAAAGGAAAAAAAATACTCATTGATTGCATCACACATTCTGGTAAATTCACACTAAGAAAGGAAAAGTATTTTTAGAAGCTTTTATTGTTTGACTTGGGAAAACTAATGTAAATATAATGTTGGTGTTGTCTGTTTTATTAACCCTTTCCTCTACAGAATAAAACCTAAGCACATTTCAAACCTCAGCCAAAGAACTGAGAGCTTCCCTGGGTGTGGGTCAATCCAGGCTTTGTGTGCAAGTCTCATTAACGCACCTGACCTGGCGATGCCGCTGTCCCTCTCGTCATTTGGACCCCGGCCTGGCATGTCCATTGGATGACTGTGGCCTGGAAGAGAAAGGAAGTGAGATGAGGCAGGCAAAAAGACATAAAAAGTGGCATCATAAAAAGTGGCATCAGTTAATTGGACTTAAGCTCAGACCCGCTGAAGATGCTCTTAGCACCAGTAATTCAAAGGACTGTTGTGTCAGTCATCTTCAGCATCATAAAATATGTTACAGTTTCATTGCACAGGAGCTGAGCAGTTCTTGAGCTGAGCACCAAACAGTTTGTAACACTGATCAAAATTAGGGTCACCAGAAAAACAAGAAAAAAAAAAACCTTAAAAAAGTCTAAAAGCTTTATGGTTGTATTAGGCTGGTTCTCATTGTTACCTTCAAAGATTTCTCTATTTCCCTTTAAAAATCCTTCAGCAGTTTGTTTGCGTGTAAAATTTTGTGATAAAATGTTTAAAAAAACGTATATTAAATGAAGAAAATTCAGATAAAAGCCTTGGAAAATGCAGGACTTCACTTTTGGCTCATTTATTGGCACCAGGTGACAAAGATCTCAGAACATCACTTGGTAACAAACAATAAATGGAGGCAAAAGTGAAGTTGCTGCATGTGGAAGCCTCTTTTTCTTATCAATTTCTTGCATTGTGACCAGCATCTGCTGCCATTGTCATGGCTGTGCATGTTTTTGGTTTGTAAAGTGTCCTCTGATTCAGTTTAATGTGCTGTAGCCACGTTTTAGAGTCTTTAGGTAGTCCGATTCTAATTCATCTCCAGAAAAATCAAAGACGAGTCCAATATGCCTTAATTCCTTTAAGACAATAAGCCTAAATGACTTAGTGAAGGGACACAAATACTGTCAAACACAACAAAAAATACAAGTAAGAAGACCTGCAAAAGACAGAAAGACCTAACAAAACTTTATATATGATAAAGTCAATCAAAAAAATCTGATCCACAGAAGAAAAACAATAATTTGCACAACATCATAACATGGAAAACAAATAATGACAGCAATTGTGTGTGCTGCAATTATTTATTGCGATTTTTTTTTACTGAAGAATCCTTGAAAATTATCAGAGAAACCCACAATGTGACTCTTCTAAAGCACAACATTTAGCAAGTGGTTGCGTGAATATTCCCAGGTAAGTAAAAACAAGCTAAAAACGTTAAAAGTAATAAGTTCCACAGAGGAAGTGTGATGGTAACCACAGTCTTTTTTTTCTTTGATAAATACCAACAAGGCATTTTGTAGGTAGCTGAACTGACAGATATGTCACACTGTTAACTGCAATCATATGTCCTGTATTAGAGCCTGTAAGAGAAAAGCAGAAAACTAAAAGCAACCATCTAATGCAAAAGAATTAAAGAGTCAATGTAAGTTTGTGAATATTATGAGAAGAAGAAAAAGAAACTGAAGTAAGGACTATTGCTTCAGAAACCAACACCTGTGCACCCCCATGCATTTTATAAACATGCAATACACCTGGGTCAGATACTGGCTGATTTATTTAGGATTTTTTTTATATTTTTTTAAGAATTCCTTTGGGCTATCAAGTAAAATTGTTTTACTGAACACTACCAAAAGGAAAACATCAAAAATGACATGTTCCACTGTGATTAAAGTACAAATTAGGTATGTCACAATCTTTCAAGTCAAACTGTTCAAACAAGAATAAATTGACCTTTTATTGGAAACAACCTTCTTTTCCAGCCTCAACTACATGACCCAGGTTGATTGTAGATGTGTTGTGCAACGGCATGCCGTTATTGCCACTGCCATGTGTAAYGCAAGAATCAACACAGATGCATGCCACATCCTGATAAACCACTATTAAACCAACTATAGCTTCTATGCATACATGCAACTGGCACACAGCAGTTGTGGCCAGTTTTGAGCGCCAACCTGAAAAGAAAGAGGCGCTCTTGATGAGGCGCAGTGGGCCCTGTTCAGAGAAGGCCCGTCGAGGGCTGCAGAGCTGAGAAAATCCTGGGCCGCATAAACAAAATACATGGAAGAAAAAAAAGGGAGAAAGAAAGAAAAAAAAGACAAACATGAGCCATGATTAGGAAAGCTGGAAGTATCGTATCCAACCGTCTTGTTAGTTACAAGAGATTTTTAGTCTATTTTCGGCGATCGTCTTCTGACGGTCAGAGAGACGAGACAGCAATTATCACTCACAGAAAACACAGTTAATTATCTTCATTTTATTTTTCATTTATGTTATTTTATTTGTCATGATTATTCCAATCTGGGTTTCAAAATTGATATGCCAAACAGCTCATTATTCTGTCTTTTCTGTAAGGATTGGGAAGTAAATACATAACAGAATAGAGTTTATACAATTTAAGATGTGTTTCTATACTTTTCTAACRTGTGTTTTTATTTTCTAAGCCAGAGGCTGTTTGTGTAAGCTTAAAAACAAACAAAAAAAGGGGTAAGAGTTTCACCACAGTAATGAGTGGTGTCATGAGACTGAGAGAAGCACTAAAAGCATCAGCAGTGCTGGACGGGAGAGTTGACTAAGCTGTTTTCTTAAAAATCATGTGCTTTCAGGGAGTTGAAGTTTTTGCTCACAAGATGAGGGTGAGCTGCTGAACAAGTCTTTCCAGTATGGTTTGTACTTAAAACAAGAATGCTGAAAGGTCACAGGATAATTAACTGTAATGTAACTAAACAAAAAAAAATTGGTAACAAAATGTAGTATTAGGTTTGGTGCGCTGTTGAGTTTATTTGGTTACCTATGTTCCCTAAAAGACTGCTGGGCCCAGTGTTTTGATCTGGCCTTAAGGTGTTACTGTCCGGTCCAATGAACTCTAGACTGTCTTGTAACCTGATAAAACAGCAAGCACAAAAAAGAAAAAAAAATGGAGGTGGTTAATGTAAAATATTTTATAACCACAGTTGCATGCATGCATTTGATCTCAGCTTAAGAAACTTTACCGTATAAAGACAAAGAAATCAATCAAACAAAACTGGCGTTTTTTTCTGCTTATTATTATGGTCATGGAAATGAGCGTGAACGCATGAATGTATGTGTGCTTACGTGTTGAAGCTGCCATACACGCTGCTTCCCGTCCTGGCGGTGAAGACCTTACTCAGCATCAGCTGAGGTGGTGATCTGATATGACGATAACACGGGGACAAAGATTATCAGCATACGAGTTTAGTTCAAAAGGCATACTTGTCGTTCTGTCACATAAAAGGCCTCGTTCTTTTTTTTCCTTCATGAACATACTTTATTGTCTAGTCACAGAAATCTTAACAGCTTTGTTTGTGCATTACCGCCCACAAAGGATAGCTTTAAATATTTACATCATTATAAAAYAGAAATGTAAAATTTTCTTACCTGATCTGGTGGATTTTGAGAGTAGATCCCTTGTAGCTCATGGCTACAGAGCCAAACATCATCTCTCCCAGCATTACCACATCAGAAGAACACCTCGAACCCTGAGGGGAAAACCTGTGTTTTAATGTTTTTTTTTTAAACTACATTTTTAAAATGTAGATGTTCAGAGCTTATGAATGCGTGCTGTATGTAAATCTCTGGTTTGTGGGGTTTACCTGGAAGCGGAGGCCCTGCTCCTTGGATTCCTTGGTTTCAGAGGTACACGAGGAGGAGCTGTCAAGAGAACTGCTGCTGCCTCGTGTAGGCCGGAGCTGGCAGCATTTTCCAAACATCTTCACCTGGCCATCAGCATTCTGCAGGTTACAAACAACCAAAATATTACAAGCTAAGTAGAACTTGAAGTTTGATAGTCTACACTAAATTGTTTTGAAGTTTAGTTTAAAATCACTTTAAAATCTTMCCCTTCACCTTTCCAACAACTTAGCAACTTAGAAACCATGATTTAACAGTAATCCTGTTTTTTTGTTTTGTTTGTTGCTTGTTCAAAATTAATGCTTTTAACTGTATAAATGTATTGCCCACTAAATGAACAATATTTACAAGGTGAATGCTTTTAAGGGCAAAAGCAAATGAAGTCAGACTGTGTGGGTCAAAAACCACAGAAACATAACCCACAGGCACGTGGATAAACAGCTAACTGACAGCAATGTGAGCTCAACCAGCCTGAGTCATGTGCCTTCTTAACTTGGCAGCCTATTCAAATGGAATGCATTTGGGAGGGTGGCAAAAGGAARGGAAAGGGTGTGTGTGCTTTCAGCTCGGCTCTAATGGCTCAGCCACTGTTGAAGTCTATGTAACACTTTATATATATATATTAAAAAAAACAGACAGCTTGCTTCAGTACATAGGTAGTTGCTTTATTACAATGAAAAGTTGCAGGCAACAGGCGCTTAAATATCTGTTTTCCATTTTTTCTCACTGGTATGTTTATGTCCCACAGACACACAGGCTTGTGAAGCTGCAGCTCTGACTTTGTGTTTGAGTATGCACATATGGGTGTGTATGTGTGTGTTTGCTGCAGTGCAGTGTGAGGTGTATACACAGAGTCCAGCAGCATGTGACTGCCAGTCATATGACTCGTGGAGAACTCGTGACTGAGCTGCTCTGCAATCACTCCCCAGCTGTCCACATAAACTCCGCAGCCCTTTCTAAATCCTTACTGCTTCTCCAGCCATTTCCTTACATTTTATCACCTCCCGCACCCACACACACACAAGTTCTCCTCCAGAACATCTTTTGTCTTCTTATTTCACCTGACCCTTGTATCTCTTGCTTGATCCCTCGTTTCTCCATTTCACATATGTGCTTTGCATTTTCAAGCTGCCAWTCGGTCTAAAATAAAATCCAGTGACTTGACAAAAATCAAAGACTTAATATTGCAGAATGCACCAAAAACAGTGACTGCTTTTCATGCAACTCTTACAAGTTCTGCTTGGAAAAACCTGAATGCRTGTTACTACAGGTTTATAGGTGCTCCAAACAAAAGTCACAGTGTAAAACCACATGCCCCATTTAAATGTGATGGAAATGATCTGAGAAAGTTGTGTAAGTGTTCTGATTTAAATGTCAGGGTGACATGTGGTAGGACGGAATGAAGCTGGGTGTTTTAAAGTGAAATAATCTTTGGTTAAGAAACGACAGAACAAGTTTTGTTCAGTGTATAGATATGTTGCAGATGACCATCACTTATTATCAGTTACAAAATATCTAATTCTTTTCAAGAAATGAAGGAAAATGTGGTGTACAAAATTCAGAATCATACACAATGAAAAAAAAACAGATAGTTAAAAAATTTGATGAGATGTTGAAAATGAGAGACACAAATAATAAAGACAGTGAGTGACACGCCTGTCATGTGAGGATGAAAGAATACTGCATACATACAGATTGTCAGCTGATGCTATTATTGGAGATACAAGCGCCAGAACAAACCAGTCAGGGTCAAACGGCAACAGAGTGAGGCATAACAAAAATATTAGATGTGGTATGCAAATTGTAAAAGCCCTAAAGTCACGACTGTGTGTCATTGTTTGTTGAGAAACAAAMATTAAGAAAAGGGCATTATACTGTGGAAAACTGATAACCTGAAGGCACGACTGAAACCTTTTCAAAATATGTTTTAGCACAAATCCTAATAAAGGGAGTTACACACAGTAAAAGTAGGGTCATGRCACCAGTGACACAAAAACAGAGTCCTGCTGACATTTTATTAACGACTGCCTATTAACCATGCCCTGGAAAACTAATCACAAGACTTGTTTAAAAAATATTTATTTAACATGTGATCACTAAACTGGTTTTGTGGCTAATTAAGTTTTATACAGTATGTAATGCTGATAAAACAAAAATCCTAGTAATTCCTAGTAAGAAGCGTTGGTATCAAAGGAATCAAACTCAAATTGGTTGAAATTTTATTATTATTCAGCACTCATAAGATGCAAAAAAAGAGAAGAAAATTACAATTCTTACAGCTGATTCTTCCCTGCTTTAACACAGGCTCTGCTTACTGGAGATTACAGTGACTTTACTTCAGATTGTRTTGTCTGAGGTTTGTGATTTGTCACCTTGCTTCTGGCAAACATTTTACCCGTCTTTGCTTTTACTCTGTCAAGTCTTTGACAGTGGTGGGCAGCACTAATCTAAAAATTTGTTGCACTAACCCTAAAGCACTAATTTTAATATTTAGGTCCCCTAATTCTAAAGCACTAACACACTAAAAAATTTAGCAAAAGCTAATTCTTAAAGCACTAAAATCCTAGCTGACCCATGGAACATTCCTCAGAGTCTGCAAGAGACAATGTTTTCTGTGTGCAGAAAATTCTTAATATTTCATCTCGTGTAGTGGTTCCCAAAGATGGGGTCGGGACCTTGTTGCGGGTCACAAAACATCAAGTGAGAGTCCCCTGATGATTTCCAGAGATCAGTTTAAATGCAAAAAAAAGTGCTAATGGAATATTTTCATCATGATTATTGCAATTTTTTAATAATCAAAAATGAATAAAAATTAATATCATAGTTACTAGGTTTGTTTATAGTTATTTCCATGTTTAACAGAGTTATTAGCAAAATTTGCTACGTAAACAAGTAATATATGGGGTCACAAGTGTCTGCAACTGTTATTTTGTGGGTCAGAAGCAAAAAACTTTGAAAACTGATCTAGTGGATAAGTGATATGCATATGAACACGTCTGACAGCTTTCACCCTCAGCTGTTGACAATAATGTTGATCAATAATATTTAAAGAACTCAATTAGTRCTTATAAGTTTGGCAAGTGCTAATCCACTAATGAATTAACACATTAGCAAAAGCCCTAAAGCACTAATTAGGAAATTAGTTCCCCTATTAGTGTTTTAGTGCTTTAGGGGTACTGTGCCCACCACTGGTCTTTGAGGACCAATATTTTTACCTGCAATAAAATCTTAATACGAAAGTTATGGAAATAACTATTAAATTCTCCCTGAACTTAAAGTTAAAAAATAGAAACAGCTGCCAACAATACTATGGATATTAAAGTATAATGAACAAGCAGGATAGGAAAATGGAATATTAAAAGGTAATCCAAGCAAACAAATGAGAGTTTTTAAAACGCTGTAATCACAAATACAAAGCAAACATGTGACTCACAGTGGTGGGGGTTTCCTCTGTGCCCCTTTTCTTGGCATTGGAGTCAAAGAGGACATTYCTGCCACGCTTCTCGCAGTCCTGGTACACTATCAGTCTGATCTGACTGGGCTCCAGCTGGGGAAGTGGCCAGCTAAATGAAAGGACAGATGAACACAGGGCAGGGAAAGGACATAAGCAAAGAAAGTGAAGATGAAAAATGACAAGTGGATAGGAAGTGGAAGGGAAAAAAAAAGATAATGTAATTAGTACAAATCAATTTAAAATTGCACTTATGAGAGACTAATTGAATGAATGACAAAAAACATCTTACACAAAAAACATTTAACATCTGAAAGCTGCATTTATTAGAAAAATTTGCAGTTTGATGAAATGATGTAAGATGCAAAATGTCACAGTTTAGTTACATAAGAGGAAATATCTGGTTCTGCAGAGTCCAGTTGCTAAAACATATATACAGCTTACTTTTTTTGCTTAATGTTTTGAAATCTTAGTAACAATTATAACAAAAACACTGTATGATGTACTCCATAGAATGTGCAAATTAAACTAAAATGTGGAAATAATTGCWAAATTAGATCAGTTGTGTTTCAAAAGCTTGTATTGCACATCTATAGCTTATGGATGTCAGTAGCTATGTTTACATGCACAAAATTTTTTGATCTGATTGAAATGTATTCGGATTAAATAATCCAAATATACTGTTTACATGGACACAATCCGATCATGAAGTGTTTACATGCACAGGACTTTTACTCAGAATAAAAGTCCGGACATGCGCAGTGTTGTAAACTTTCAGCTCTATTTCCATGTAACAAACGTAAACAAAGCTCTTCTGTGCGCTCAGGACGGACCCGTGTCAGCTTTTAATAACGGTAGAGATGTCGTTACTTCCCAGTTGAGCTGCAGATGAAGCAATAAGTGTTTTTTTTTTTATTTTTTGCGAGCAACGTCTGCTGTTTGTTTCCTTGTTCATCTGTTAAGAGAGCGTGGAGGAAAAGCTCTGTGCGGTGCAGCGCAGCTGGAGCGCTGCTGTCCCACCTCCTCTAAGAGCAGAATCGGGTGAATGAAAGTCAGTAGACATGCGTACTCAGGTCAGTTTTCTACAATCAGAATAAGATGATCGGATTAAGTGTTYACATGAACGTCATTCCGATTATCAATCGGCATAACYCACCCGACTCATTTGGATTAAAAATTCATTCGGATCGAGCTCATTCGGATCAGAATAATCCGAACGGGCTGTTTACATGAYGCATTTTTATTCCGAACGACCTTTTAATCCGATTACTTTTGTCCATGTACACGTAGCTTGTGATAACTAGGTAACATATGAATATAAAGTTGGTCTAAATGCCTTTTGTATAAAAGTAAAATGTATCATAACCTGGATGGCTGAGAATCTTTGCAGATATTAAGCCAGTAGGGAAATGTAAACATGATGTAAATGAAGCCCGTAATAAACACTATTAAGACTGCCACCCAAGCAGTGGCAGAGACAGCAAATCCATGTCACAGCTGCCGTTCATTCATCTCATACCTCAACCAGTAGGGTGTCACAAAGTGGACTCTAAAGACTGACACCGCCTACCATCACAGATCTTCAGTCTAACTTAACAAGCAGCCAATACTGCCAAAAAGGCAGCAAAACATATTTAATGAACTTGAAACAACACTGTTTGTTTAACCTATTCCTGATTAATAATTAGTCAYATTTTTGACTAAGGGCCAACATGAGCCTGCAACTCACCCAGATCTGTGAAGTCGTCATTAATACTCTTCAAAAGTCTGAAAGATTGTTCACTCCTAAAACTGCAGAGTGATTAACAGTCACAGGGTTACCATCAATGACCAGCTGACAGATTTAAATTATGACAGTCACATTTACACATAGTAAGTATAGTAAATAAAAATCTTTTAAGTAACAAATTACTGAGAAATTTTTGCAGGTTCAAACTTCATACACACTTGTGTCAAAGTGGTTGTGATWATGAACCCCACCGTTCCTCTCACTGTGTTTCATACTTTTAAGTCATTAAGCTCAAATAATGACATCTTAGGTAATATCAAAATAAATAATAAAATGCATATTTAGTACAGAGAGTAGATACTCATTTCCCTCCACTGAATTTTAGACCGCCCCTTTGGTTTCTGAGAAACTTTGAGTCCTGGATGCTTTATTGGGGGCTATAACGATGACTGGCTTTTGGACCAGCTGATGATAGTCAAGAATTTCCATCTGATCTGAAAGATAGATGGGTCGGGCAGATGGACACAGGGCAGGACTTAAATATAGTTCTGTACTGGGAGCATAGGGTGCATGTAAACAAAATAGTTTCAATTAAAACGGTTGGTGGGGAGAGGAAGGAAAGAAACGATTAGGACCATTTGACTTTCCAGCAAAATAACAGACACAATTCCACAATCAAATCTGGACAATCTAAATAGGACATAAAATTCTTGTTGATGCTAGTTTGTTTGCACAAATTTGATACKCTTTGTGCATCATTCATGTGCATGCAAAAATGTATTATTTACCAAACACTGGAGTCAGAATTTTTTACGTTTTGGMGGCAATTTTATTTAGTTACAACGTGGAACAAGGTAGGGCGGGTCATGTGCAACAATCTTTGGGTTAAAGTTAATTAGACAGTATGCTGAAAGAATGAACAGCCATTTAAAGCTAGTTTATTATTTAGATTTTTATTAAGCAACAATTTCTACATAGTTAAAAACAAACGTAAGGAAGTATGTGTAGATTACAAAACAATGTAAAAACTTAGCCTTGGTTAATCTGATCAACTTCAATGGCAGAATATAATTTTTCCAAATTACAGCAAATACAATATAGACAAAACAATATAACATGAAAARTTATATGCACGAAATAGTCAAACACAACCAGAAATATGTTTGTTATTTGCTCACAAGCTTGTCGACAACATAACTTTAAGATTACGCCACTTTGCTAGTATTTGTAGTGAACACAACAGACTTCTTTTCTCTGCCATGCATTCATCTCATGTCCTGTGCAACAAGAAACAAGGCCTTCATCTGTCCCTGAGGCTCCAAATGGTCGTTCTGTGTCGAACACGGGTACTGCTTACCCCCAGGGCATGTAACAAGTTTCCACAAATGAACCAGAATACTTGYAGCATTTTGTTGATCGAGTTTATGACCCAAAAGGCTTGTGATGTTTCGGCACATCAAGTTTTTACTGCACAGTTTGAACATTACTGCCTACAAAAAATAAAGATAAATAAACCACAAGAAAGGTGCAGTGGACTCAATTTTGTTGTGAAATTCAAGATGAATAAAATGGTCTTAAATTCCCTATATAATCATTCTGACTCATCTCTAACCAAGTTAAAACAGCTGCTTTAATGGTCCTTGCAATCCTCCTATGGAGCCAAATATTTTGTTTTAACCAGCAGTTGTAAATCAGTGTTTGACCACTTCATAAAAACATTTATCAGTTTTCTTTTCTTGGCTTGTATCCAAGAGAAGACCTCTTGTCCACTGAGTGTTTTGTGTGTGACATGAAGCCTGCCTGCCTCACATAAGGGCCTCAAATCCCACCGTATGGGGCTGGGTTGATGTCAGCCTTGTAGACTGGAGTGTAAGATTACACAGGCTGTTGTTTAAGCTTGTCACATGCCTCCTTGCAGTTGGACTACAGATTCTTGTTGGAGATATATTTATGGATTTTGTGTTTGTTGAACTGTATTTAGCCTTCGTATTCATTATGAGCTAAAATGTCATTTTGACATTTGACGTTAAAATGACTTGTCATTGACAAGTCATTTTAACAACTCAAAGACAGTATTTATCTATCAAAATCAAAATATTGACAATAACTGAAGTTTAAATTTTCCAGCACTGCTCATAATTAAGGGAACCCATTCATAGATATATGCCACTCTAACATCCCTAAAGTGTATATCTATAAAGTCAAACAAGAACTGCACAATAGGCAAATTTGTTTTAGCCATCACTAAAATTAATTAACACAGAATAAGGCTCAGTTTTGCAGTAAAGGTCATGTAAAGCAGAAACTCAAAACATAAAAAATAAAATAAAATAAAAAAACGAGGTGAAAAAGAACAGAGGAGGGAGTATCAGTCAGTGTTTGACAGCCACAGCACTGAAACAGTGTGGAGGCGAATCATTCATAAAAGCAACACATGACTACTAGTCTGACTTCAATTGTCTTAAGCAATGACTCAAAGATTTCTCAGGCACAAGGTATTTGCTTCCTGGAAAACTTGTTGATTTAAAAACAATAAAAGCCATTTAAAAACAAAGCCATAACAACTCATCACATCCTAAACTTCAAATGGGAAAGCAAGATAGACCTTGATTTATTATAATTATTCACTATTTTAATAATTGTTGATCATCAAGTTTAATTTAAAAAGACCTTTAGAAGTATAGTATCACTGAACTTAACTCCACCCAAACAAGTTATCTCTAAAAACAAATGACGTGCTTCCTTACGATCCTCATAACCCACATGACCACAACTGATACAATCAACTTTATTCATCCTCCTGGGCTGGCAGTAAAAACTACTGCTTCACCATTTCATACCATACCAAGTTTAATGCCTCAGACTGTAAACACTCAGGCACAAATAAATAAATAAAAGAAAAAAGAAAGAAAAAAAGAAAAAAATCATCTTGCAACACAAATATTTTCTCAAACATTGCCATGCCCACTCTAATGTAAGTATGCCAAGTTAAATATTGCCAACTCCTACCTGAGCATCATTGTGGGTCTGCCAATCTTTCCCACTCTATTTCTCTCCTCTCCCCTTCTCTTCTGCCAGCCACAGCAGCGGGGTCTAAGAATAGCGGTGAACTAAATTCACACAACAACATGAGACTATCAGGTGATCACAGCAACACAGTGTGCTGGACAGTACAGAGGCAGCAACAGCAGTGAGGATGGACTGCTGACAGTCAGAAAGCGTCGTGATAAGAGTGTGTCAGTGAACAATTGTTTGTTTGTTTCTTAATTCCACTCTTTTTGTTCCTCTCTCTCTTGATTATTCTGTTCCCTTTCTACTTTTTTGATTGGAATCATGTAAATGTACAATTCTAACTTTTAACAAATAGAAGGCAAAAGCTTAAAAATCCACTACAGAGCTTTGCAGATTTCAGTTTTCATTTTAAATGACAAGCAACAGCTTGCCTAAAGAGCTAAACAGAGCTACGCATAAGCAGAACTGAGTGCTTCATTTTGGCAATGTCAGTTCTTTTTTAATCAGGCTAAAGAAAAGTTTTGAGTATTTAAGAAGACAGATGTCATCAGATGTCATCACATGATTTTATCTTAAGTGTAGGAGAGGAAAATGACAAACGAAAAAAATTCTGCAAAACAAAGATGTTTAAAACGTTCAAACTCTACTACTTTCCATCTCAATCTAAATAATAATAAACACATAATAAAATAATTCTGTTTCCAAAAGTGGTATTTTATACTTCTCTCAAAACAATAAAATACAGCAAAATCACATCATCTAGAGATGACTATGTTGCACTGAAAGATGCAAACACACCCAGAATACATTCCTACTAACCATCATCTTTTATGCCAACATAAAACAAAGTGTACTTCCAATGCTTGATTTTTTTCTGTTATGTACAAAAAAGATCAGTTCAGAATCAGTAAGAACAGTGTTAAAATCTAAACAGTATCCTTCCTTTGATGTAACAAAGCAGTCCAGTTTCCTACATCGCTGAGTCTGACATCAGCGTATACTGACCTCAAAGACCCCCAACTCCCTTTCGATTGCTACTAGAACATTTGTTTGTGTGTGTGCATGCCTGCATGCGTGTGCGAGAGAGAGAGAGGGAGTTATATAAACATCTCCTCAGTCCAAGTTGTGTGACGTTCTTCCGACTGTGTGTGAAAAAAAGATACTGTTAGATCCAGCTGGCTTTTCTTAACATTGTTTCTGCTGCAAAAGGTTTACACTGTCCTTAAACTAATCTGAATTGTAAACAACTTATAACAGAATCACTACTATGAAAAACAAACAAAAAATGATTGCGCAAGTTATTAGGATTTCAATGCTTGGAACAGATAACATCAAAAAATACTGACAAAYGTAATTTTCTCATGGCTACATTAAACCGTCTTATGACTGATCTTAGTCTTTGTATTTTGACAAACTATGTCAAACACTGTGTGTTTAATGTACAGTGCATACAAGTAAAAGCAATACAGTTGTACAAATACAGCTTACACACATTCTAAACTAGATAAATCTGCTGCCTTAAAAAAGTGAACAAATTAATCATGTCTGGGATTCCCTGCTCAAGCTGCTGCCCCCGCGACCCGACCGGATAAAGCAGAAGATAATTTATGTATGGATTTGATAGTTATTTTGAAGCAAAATGTAATCCTGTGTTGATAAGTATTTTTATGCCTTTTTACTGTCTGTAGACTATAGCTTAGATTGAAAAAAATAATCTGAAACAAAAATCTAAAAAGTATTAAATTTTGTATTTGACTTTTTAGGCCAACTGGTAAAATAAAGGTGAGACAGTGGCAATAAAGTGGCAATCTAAAGATTACTGTATATCACATCCTTACATTCGGCTTTTTATCAAGTTAAAACTATTTATAACTTTCACCAAACCTGTTTATCTTGAGTTTACCTAACATGACTTTTTGCACACTGTGTGAAATTAAGGACTTCTGCATTCCTACAATCATATGATAAAGAGGAAATAAATTGGTTCAAGAGGTTACTGTCCTCTAATCTACTTCACATCCTACTTTGACTAGCTGACAGATTAATGTAGTTTGGAATTGGGGAGCAAATAACAGAGGTTATAACCACCAGAACAAACTGTATTGCAATAATAGAACCAAATGTGTACAATATCAAAGTTTGTAAGCTTAAAGCAGCTGGAAGATTATTTATCTAAGTTTTAAATTCTGACTCTACAGGTAATGTTATTTCTAATCCAGAGAGTAAATGCATATCTTGCTAAATCCTGTGCAACAACTTCTGAACTTGTGACAAAGACAGAATGATAGGAGTGTTGACAGATAAGTGCATGACTGTGTCTCAAAGAATCATATGAACAAAGCTGAGTTGAACCAATTGTTGAACCATTTTGACCTAAAGTTAACTGTGCAACAGTGTGTGATTGTGGGCATTATTTTTTTGTTAATCTACATCTTTACTGTGACCCCTGTGGCTCGTAGAAGCCATTAAAAATAGTCCTGATGGGAACCTGATGGCAGCTGCTGTCTTTACAGAACCTTGGCAGCCCTGCAGCATTCTCACAAAAAGATGCACACATGAAATTAAAAGCTATAATCTACAATGGATTTATGACCCAAACAGGCTGCTAAGACACACATTAGTAACAAATATTTAGGTTTTTCAATGTTATCCAAATTGTGTTCAGAAGTTTCACATGGCAAAATAGATATTTTTGTATTCAGGCTACTGTATTTGGAAACTACAACAAAAAAATAAATGTGCATGCATGGAAAAGTTTTAATTGGTTGTTTGTACCTTTTTAAAAATTACTAAATGACACGTTCATTTAGTAACACTTTCTGGACTGAGTTTACGGACACAAAGGTGGGGCCAAGAGAGCATGAGATGTTGTTGGCATTGCTCATTACTCTGAATTTAATATGTAGTAAATAAAAAAAAAATACAACTGGACTAGCCCCACGTACAATTTGTAATAAAAACCTGTTTAGAATGACGTCAAATATGGGAACACCACTGTGCCTATAAAAAGCTACCATCAGGAGGAAATTATCTATAACCTGTTATACATTATGCAAATACAAGGAAATGCATAAGATAGCTTTGTATGAATACAGGTCTGACAGGCTCACTGACAAAACACTTAAGAAAAGGTAAAGTAAGACAAAGTGTGTTACATTAAAAATGTATTTGTTTCAAAAAGTAGTTGGCAACCCAGTTAAATTGTGTCAAATTATCAACACACCCAATCCACTTTATGGCTCCGTGCCAGTGACTGGCCCATGTGATCATTCCACAAACATGACAGCCTGAGATTGATGAAGCCTCACATGACACACCACGTTATGAAACTATGCAGTGGAGGAAGGATGCCATGCCAGTGTGGAACCCAAGATACCCCTTCTCCTGAACTATAAAAAAAAATAGATCACTATAAATAAATCCAATCTGGCTGAAATTGTTGCAAAGTTGTGTGTAGGTAAACATGTTAAATGCAACTTAATAGTTTACAATGGAACATTTTTTATATTTACGGCTTTAATAAACACTTGTGGCCATTTACTACCAAAAACTGAAAAGTAGACCAGAACTGTTTCACCTGGAGTAGCTCATAGAATTATTACACCCAACATACATTCAAGCAGTTTAACACAGTCCAAAAACATCCTTCCTGTGCACCTCTTTTTCATATTAAAAAGGTGTCTAGTTTGGTTTTCTCAGCAGGTTTACTGATCAGATAAATCCATCTGAGTGTGGCAGAGAGGAGGAAGCTACTGACAGAGCCAGGGGCTCTATGTGTAATGTACAGTATGCTGTCCGTGGTCAGGCACAGCAAACAGGGAAAGAGGAGAAGCTTTTTAGGCTTTCCTTCAAGGGTCAGCCAACCTTCTGCCCTCTGTGGTATTCTGGACGCCACCGTAATGTGATCTGATGGTGTTTTGAGTGGGTGGAGCATTACGCGAGGCAATAGGTTTGCAAAACAATATATGTTTTTGTTTGTTTTGATTTTTAAATTTAAATTTCTTGGCTTAAATGCTTTCATGGAAACTGTAATTGTTAGTAGTTGAGAAGTTATTTTTTTGTATATATTTGGAAAGAAGATCATTTCCAGGACAAATTGCTGGATGTCTTCAATTGGCCGTTTCTAAAAAGGTCTCTATTAAAATAGAATGTGTTGTCTGTGTCCCCTCCATGCATGCCTCCTCACAGATTTCCCCCCTTCAGAGTCGTTTCATGCTTGATGAATGAAGAGCTTATGCCAGAGGTATGAAGAGCACAGCTGACCTCTGAGTTAACAGAAACGCCTGCTGACTGTCTGTTTGCTCTAGGACTGATGCCAGCCGCCTCCACCACCCCCCACACCCCCCACCCACCTCAGCCCACACATGCAGCATTTATAACAGTGATATAGGGCACCTTTATAGCATCAAAAATGTACCCTGGCACAGGCATGAGCCAAAGTGCAAGCAGCTCCTCAAAAAGGTGCGCTTGGAGGTCTGACGGTAAATATATCAGAAAAAGCAAAATGGTGAGCGATACATGTTCTGAGGTATTTACAACTAACAAAGCCCTTTTTCCTTGGTAATGCCTGACCCTGATTGAGAATGTGAACATGAACATACCAATGTGCAAACAGTCTGCAAATCAACTCAGGGAGTATTGAATATCAAGCTAATCAGCTCAATGACACATCCCCCTGCCAAGTTGAACACAACCTCAATAAGTGCTTAAACAGCTTAGCATAAAGCTTTGAGATACTAAACCTTTTGTGTTTGCTAATAATCTGCACCTGCATGGGATTCACCACATCACTGTACACATGTGAGTGATGTCTTCTAATTGTTAGTTATGCTAATTGTTAGTTATGAAGAAAACAAAAATATAAGTGTATTTCTTACATTAAAACCATTATTTTGATCAGCTGCTTCTAATTGTGATGAAAAGTGTGTAAGCTCAATGGTGGGGAATTCCTGTTCCTAACTTGCTGAATTACCCATCTTTATGCATTTGATTACACCCCCCCCCCAATACTTCCATAAAATCCATGTCTTCCCCTCGGTGAGATTTTTTATTTGCTTTTATTATAGGCCTGTTCTTTTCTTTTTTATGTCGTGCGAGTACTGTTAAGTTGTTCTGTCCTGTTTGGTCCTGTGGTTATTTAAAGCAGGGGTTCTCAAGCCATTTGGGTCTGGGGACCCCTTACATGCGCAAAAAAGATTCCAGGAACCCCCTCATAAACCCCATGCTGTTTTAAAATATAATTTATTGTCATTTCAACCCCTAAATGCCATGGGAATACTGTATATATTCACATTAAGTTTATTATATTTGTTTTATTAGTTCATTGTTCTCCATGCGTTTTTAAAAAGAAAAAAACTAACATTTTTTTGAGGACCCCCAAGATAACTCTCGTGGACCCCTGAGAACCTATGGTTTAAAGTGCTTTATCTATCCATAAGTCTGGTAAGTTGTTTATGTAAAATTTAAAATAATTAAATACTCACCTAGGGACTTACATTAAGACTAGGTTAGGAGGGTTTTTGGAAATAAGTAACTGGGCATTTGATTCATCATTTTATAAATAGGCATAATGGTTTGAATTTTAAAATTGATTCAGCATTTTATCTAATGAATTTAACAATAATAAAATAAAGCCTAAGTAAAACTAAAGAAAGCAAATAGATTTTATTTTGTTGAAGTTAAAGTAATACAATCATTATCATTTGCCTACAGACGTCCCTTTTACACAAACCCATATGACGGCATTTAACAGAGYACAAATGAAAGATATACAATATTTGTTGGCACAACTTCATGGAGTAGCATACGATTGTATTTGGATCAAAAATGAACAACAGTTGTTGCTTTAAACCATTATATAAAACAGTGTAAACGACCTGCTCTGTTTGGCATTGATCCGTCTCTATAATAAAGTCATCACATAAGAAGAGCACTGTGTCCTCCGCACAATACGCTCTGCAAGACTGCGGAAAGCCTCTAGTACTTAATTCGTCTTAGTTAAAGTCGAAGCGTAAAGCGGGACATGGCTGCTGTTTTCTTAATGCCACGAAAGCTTAAACGCCGCCACAAAGACAAGATTGATGAAGTCAAAAAGGAAACACGAGAAAGAGAAGCAGGGCGCTGCTTCTGCAACTTCCTATCAATTAACTGATAACACGCTTCAGACTGTGCGTTTGTAGTGCGTTTTTCCACTTAATAAATGCATAAATATTTGTGTAAATGAGCACAACGTGGTCGCTAATGAGGTAAACGCGTGCAGCAGGATCGCTAGGGGCTAGTTAGCATGTTGGCTAACACAACAAGCACGTCTCCCTCCTTTGACTTCGCTTCAATTACTCAAATTATGCCGTTTTTGTTCGTCCGTTTCACCCAACTAAACATATTCAACCCTTCAAATCACACAGCAAACTCACAGCACAAAAGTAATGTTAGCGCACCAAACGTAACAAACACACAAACAGCTGAGCTACCTGAAAGCTGGGTCCTCTTTGCTACATCTCGGGGGCGGCGACGATATCGCGTTTCTCTTGTTGAAAAGTTTCTGGAAGAGAGTCGGAGGCATTTTGTACCAACATAAATTCGGTACAGATTTCCTTTTTGTTTTCAAATCCGAGATAAACTCTTGTTCCTTGTAATTGTCTCCATGGGTGTCAGAGTCATATGACAGGCATTAGTCACTGGAGCTGCTGGGTTAACCCTTTGTCTTTTTTTGATTGGCTGACGCGACGCAGCAGCTACAACAAATTACCTGATTGGTTAATATTTTTGGCCTGGTACCACGTGATTAGTGGGTTCGCTGTGTTGATGTTTTCTCAGGAATCGTGACACCGTGAAATGTATTCAAAGAAATTGTGCAGAATTCACATTTAACAGAAATGCAAACATATTGTTAAAGATCATCGCATTTCTAATGTAGTTAGCTGTACAAAGCCTAAAAACAAAGATCCAAGTATACTTATTTAAGCAGATCATAACAATTATTATTATTATTACAATTATTTATTACAAATATTTTCACACATGAGCAAATTTGTTAAATAAATTAAACAAATACAAAAAATAAATCAAAGAAACATTTAGTGCATTAAAGGTTTACGTTTATTTTTTTAAAGCTACAACAAAATATATTAAGTGATACCCATAGACAGAAAAATACACAAAAATATAATTCATGACAAAAACAAAATACAAATATTTTAGATGTTTATACAAATGTTTTAGAATAAAATTCAAGACTTCTGTAAGGACATGGATACAGAGTCTTAACATGTACAGATATGCCACCTAGTGGTCATTAAAGTGATGCTCCTTTTGATGAGAGCAACAAATACTGATTGAAACGCCCACATTGAATAAAAGTAAAAGTAGACTGAACGATGCAGGTCCAGAGAAATGCTACAAGCACTTGGTGTTAAATACACATACAAAACACACAAAATGTGCAAAGTACCTGGGTTTTTATAGGAGACAGACACCCAGTTTAGAAAATACCCTCATTCTGTATTTACTGTGACAACAATGTCATTCACCTGCCATAAATATTCTTTCACTGTGTCATAGATATCTGTTGTGTCAACGTAAAAATAAACATGAATAGACAAAGTGAACCAACAATGGAAATTAGAGAATTAGGACAAAAATGCACAGCCACAATAAATATTTTCTTTACACTGTCACTTKGTTAGAAGTACAGTTAAATTCTCTCTGCTATCTGTTTTAGTAATATCCAGTGAATTCTGTGAGAACTACCTCACTGATGGAATCTGTTACTAATACTTCATCTTTATGAAAWGAACCACTCAGCTGTAACTAGCAGTCACAAGGTTTGTGTGTCAAGTCTGGAAGGAAAGACAACAAAACTTCTGAGATTGGCACATCGTTTTCTCATCCCCTGAAAGAAGGCATCTCGTTCATTATCGCTGCCAAAGTCAAAGAACATGGCTGAGCTTCTTGCCACAGGTAACGTTGCACTTTGTGAGCTGATCTCACCCATTTCAGATGCAACTGGATCATGTCTCATTTGGCCAGGGGACTCTCTGGTGCTCTGAGTGGCTGATGGGGAGGGTGGGATGTGGTAGGATTTGAACATCTCAGTGATGGGGCTTTTAAACCAGACCTTCTTACACGAAATAAGCTTTTTCTTGGTGAGCTATGGAGAAAATATTTATTTGAGTGTCTTTTAAGTTTTTAAACCAAAGGCAACATAAACCCAAAAGGTTTTCTTACTTTTGGTGGGGTTTTCCTCTTGGGGGAAGGGTTTATAAGTTCTGGAATAAAAAAAACACATTTGTTAAATTTTACATTTGATAAAAACAAAGAAAAGGGCATTAAAACAAAAATGTAACATTCGATTGCTAATTCAGTTTGTGTCCTATAAGATCTTTACCTGATTCAATTGAGTTGGTTTGTATTTTACTCCTATTTTCTGGGATTTCCTGGTGGCTTTATATAGAAAACGAATAGTCAGTCAAAATTATCTTTATTAATGCTTTTGTCAAAAAGTGAAGCTGCTATTTTATAAGTTGACTCACCTAATCTCACCGTTCTTTTTAGCAAGATTCATAGCAGCATCTCCTGAGCAAAATGTAAGCAGATACAAACACTGTGACATCAAATTACATCATTCTTACTTATTTTCAAAAGCACAACTGTAGTTTCTGTTCTGTTAACATACACAAACTATTAAAACGAAGATAAAAGCGTCTTTCTATTAAGTAGTACCTATGATGATAGAAATATCAGGTGGGTGATGCAGGTGGATGTTTTCAGCTTGACTAGATTCCAACAAGGTGGAATTTTTAATGGTGAGATTTACGCTCCGCAACTCATTCTTGTTAGAATAATTTGTAGTTTCCACTGTTAAGACAAAAAAATGATGACAAATTCATAAAATGTTTGGTCATTATTATTGTTTACATTTTTATAAAATCCGAAAGACACACCACTTTCTTTTCTGAAGATTTCAGGGGACGGCAAGCTGCTCAAGGTTGTTGAGGAAGACGAGCAACGGTCGTCATCATCTTCGTTGTCACTCTCCTCCGAATTTAATGTCGAGTCTGGCTCCATGCTGCAAGATTTGACACTATCAGGAGTATCATCGTCTTCAAAAGCCTTGAGGACGGGAGTTACCTCATTGGTTAAGCAAGCTGTTTGGGACAAAGTTTGGTGGCCAAGTTTTTTATCAGCTGGTGTAACAGACGGGGTCGTTTGGCTTCTTGTTTTTTCAGCAATTGCAGGGCTGCTCAGGCGTAACGCCGATCTGCAGTGAACTGGCACAGCACTAACCTGTATGTGCAAATGGGAAAGAGGTAGGAAGTAAAACAAAGCAGGTTCTAAGGTACTCATTGCAAAGCTATAGACCAGTAAAAAAAAATTAATAATAGTAAGAAACATACAACTTTATCCTCATATTGATAGTTAATGTGCCCTTAAATTTTATTGTTTGAAAAGGGGAATTGAAAAAAGGCTTCCAGCTATCACATGCATATGTTGATCTATAAAAATAGTAAGTGAAAATAGGTCAGCAAGGGTGATATTCATAGAGGAGCCATTTGGAATATAAACGTCCATCATTTTTCGTTTCCGGTCCATAATGGTAGCACTGTTGTACCAGGCTGTGATGCAGCTGGTCAAGATGCTCTCTACTGTGCAGTTGTAAAAGTTCCCGAGGATCCTTGTTGACATGCCAAACTTCCTTAGTCTCCTCAGGAAGTAGAGTCTCTGTTGAGCCTTCTTGACCAGCTGTGTTGTGTTCTTAGTCCAGGTCAGGTTCTCAGTGAGGGGGACGCCCAGGTATTTAAAGCTGCTCACCCTCTCAACCTCAAGGTCTCCGATGTGCAGTGGCTGGTGCGGCCTCCTTTCCTTCCTCATGTCCACTATCAGCTCCTTCGTTTTGTCRATGTTGAGGGTGATGTTGTTGTCCTCACACCAAGACACCAGGTCGGCTACCTCCCTCCTGTAAGCTGCTTCATCCTCCCCAGTGATGCGTCCTATMACTGCAGTGTCATCAGCGAACTTCAGGATTTTGCTGTTCTCATTGGGAGGCAGCACAGTCRTGTGTAGACGGGTGTAGAGGATTGGGCTTAGGACTCACCTCTGTGGGGTTCTGGTGTTTGTGATGATTGTGGAGGAGGTCCTGTTCCCAATCCTGACTGTCTGAGGCCTTCCRGTCAAAAAGTCTAGGAGCCAGTCACAGAGGGCGGGTTGAATTCCTATAATGAGTCCAGTTTATTGATGAGTTTTTGTGGGATGACTGTTGAAGGCTGAGCTGTAGTCCACGAAGAGGATCTGATGTACGAGTCTTTTTCCTCCAGGTGGGAGAAGGAGTATTGGAGGGCAGCAGATATGGCGTCTGATGTTGACCTGTTGTGCTTGTAGGCATACTGCAGTGGGTCCAGGGTGGCCGGGATTCTCTCCTGAATGTGGGCCAGCAGTACTCTCTCAAAGCACTTCATAATGATTGGAGTGAGTGCTACTGGCCTGTAGTCATTTAAACATGTGGGCTGGGTCTTCTTGGGGACGGGGACAATTTTTGTTGATTTGAAGCATGTGGGGACAATGCTCTGGCTGAGGGGGGCAAACATCTGTCACCTCGTTAGCACAAGCTCTGAGGGCCCGCCCTGGGATATTGTCTGGTCCTGCTGCTTTGCGGGGGGTTGATCTGCCTCAGAGCTCTCTGTACCTGGCTTGATAAGACAGTTGGTGGTGGTGGCAGGGATGGGTTTCCTGGTTGAGTGAGTGTGTGTGTGTGTGTGTGTGTGTCCCCTGTTGTGCTGGAGGCTTCAAAGCGGGAGTAAAAGGTGTTGAGAACTTCTGGGAGATTGTCTGTGGAGCCGATGATGTTGGTGGGGGTTTTGTAGTCCGTGATGTGTTTCACGCCTTACCTCATTAGTTCGGGCTCAGAGGTGGAGTAGAACCCCTCCAGTTTCTCCTGGAAACTGGAGAAAAGAGTGAACTTCACAGCCCTCTCTGCAGAGCATCTACCACTGCAGGGTTCACAGGAGAGCAGCCTCAATCATCAAAGACCCAACCCACGAACCTCCAGATACAAGAACTCATTTTTTCCCAAGCGCCATCAGACTTTTAAATGACTGAACATGACATTCTTCTGACTATTACTGCACATGTGCACATTTCAGACTACCTGTTACACATTTGCACATTACACTTTAAAACAGATTGTACAGTTCCTTTCTTTATTGTTCCCTTCCGATGTTATTATCCTTAGTTTAGTTTCCTCTTTTATCTAATCAACATTGTTTGTGTCCTTTCGGTGATGATTCGTTTCTTTTGTTAATATGGTTATTTCTTGGCTTTCAAAGTGGACGACAAAGTAAGAATTTCATTGTTCAGGGAAAACATGTTTTCATCTGTGCATATGACAATAAACACTTTGAATCTTGAATCTTGAATTTTTGATATATTTGTATGTTTATTTACACTCCAATTTGTTGAGTAAAATATGCAGTTAGAATTTAAAAGTTTTCAAAATGTTCCGAGCACTGGACTAGAGTTGGAAAAAAAGTACTCTTTCACAGAGAAATGTATG
>NW_013952934.1:101627-102756 GCF_001266775.1 Austrofundulus limnaeus | reverse complement strand
ACACACACACACACACACACACACACACACACACACACACACACACACACACACACACACACACACACACAAAACCCCACCTAAGGAACACGTGAATGAGATGATTCATCCGAGCACAACAGGTTTTTGCACGAGCAAAATTATTTAATACACTACTTTCCAAGTTGTAATTTAACTACTGGAATGATTCATTYTTTTATACCTTCAGACTAGTAAACATATTCATTTAGAATATAAACTATTATTTTATCTGCTTTTCATGATGGGTATTATTAGAATATTATCAAATTTCTTTTTATTTTGCTCAGATTAGGGGTTATTTTGTGATATTTTTAAAATGATTCCAACACAGCATTTTGCAGCATGACTTCTCATGTCACACAGAAAGCAACTCTTTGAAGAGTACCGGTAAATCAAATTACAGGAAGTGACTCAGTTGTGAAGGGATTTTGATTTTTCTTTCTCTCACACCTCCTCACACTATCCCTTTGCAGATTATTTCATTTTTTTGTCAAAGTTTTTTTTAATTATTTTTAACAAACCACAAACAAAAAACAAACTAACAAAAACATACACCCCTGAGAACCCTCCCATCCCTGCCCACCTATACCGGACCTACTAACAAAACATAAATACATCTTGTATTCATTTATCAGACAATACAAGACACAGGTTTGTGTACAAAGAACCAATATTTGACCTTTACACAAAGTTATCTGAGGAAATTTTCTCCACGTGGGATATAAATGGCTGCCAGATGTCWAAGAATTTGTWTAAAGATCCCCTAACAGTATATCTAATCTTCTCTAAATGAATGTAAGACATAACTTCTCTTAACCAATGACCATATACTGGAGGATGTGGATCCTTCCAACGAAGAAGAATAAGTCTTCTAGCCAGTAGAGAGCAGGAAGCTAACACCGTCCTCTGATATTCACTGAGGGAAGCTTGTGCTGGAGCCACCTCAAAAAGAGAAATGAGTGGTGATGGATGAACAGTTCGTCCAAATAGTCCTGAAAAGGTATCAAAAGATGCCTTGCCAATATCCATGTAACTTTGGACAGGACCAGAATGTGTGTAGAAGTGTGGCAGGAGATTGTCCTCAGCTATCACACGTCGGATCCAAGTC
>NW_013952934.1:92860-101566 GCF_001266775.1 Austrofundulus limnaeus | reverse complement strand
CATTGAAAGTTATGCAAAATCTTAAGATTGCAATATGTGATGGACTGAATATGACTCTCAGCTACTACCACATTAAATTTTAGCTATAAAATTGATTGAGTTGAAGTTTTTATTTTTATTTTTTTTTTTGTGCTAGATTTTGTTCGGGTGCATTTAAACTTTTGGCTAGGTTTGCACAATATATCACAAATATATTGTTATTGCAATATCTGTGTTAATATCGCAAAAAACTGCTTGGAGTGCAATAATTGTTGACTAATGTATTTGAAGAGTTTTGCAGTTTTACTTTTCACGCTAAWGCAATATTTAGCCAGTAGGACAGACATTGCCACAAATGCTAAAGGTCACGAGTAGGAAGTACAGATTAGAAACGGAGGAAAGGAAAAACACATACAATTGCACCTGATTTCAACATCACAATATTTACAATTGTTATTGCCACTGCAAGATTTTCTTATATCCTCCAGCCCTAATATTGACTCCAAAAGTTAAAGAGTTGTTTATGTACATCCAATGATTATATCCTGAAAGTTTCATTAAAATCTCTGCTGTGGTTCATGAGATATTTTGCTGACAGAAAAACTGGATTGACTCCAACAGTTCATGCAGTTTTACATAATATTTATGAGGAGCCTTTAGAGTTTGTGCTATGAAGGACTCTCAGCTACAACAACAAACCGTATTTAGCACAGTACTTGTAAACTTGACAAACTTACAGAAAATTTTGTTTTCTGAGATTAGTTGACGCAACCATCTTGAATTGAGTTGKTTTCAAAAGTTAGCAGTTGTAGACTTAAATCCTATAAAAATGTTTCTTGAGTCATTTCTTCAATAGACAATGGAACACACAATTTTCAATTGACAAAGCGAGCACCAGATAATGGCAACTTTTCAAAACAGAGATTCTATGCAATTAGTCTTTAGAAAATATGTTTTGGCTCAGTCTCAGCTACAACCACGCATATTTTTTTTTAGCTCAACATCTTTAAAATTGACCAAGTTAAAGCCATTTTTTAATTTTTTAAAATTCAGTTGGCTGAGACAGGCAACATCAATCGAGCTGATTCCAAAAATTAATCGGCAGCAGATTTATGTTCAGTGATTAGATTCTGAAAGTTTCAATAAAATCCGTCTAGTCTTTCATGAGATATTTTGCTAACAGACATTAGGACAGGTGCACTGCAYAGGAACTGAACTTATTTTTCTTATTTTGTTTGGTTTAAGGAAGTAATTTTATTTGTCTTTTTAAATGACAGTTTGAACCGTTTAACCTCGATGTTCATGCTYATGGTTTAATTTTTAATATTATTAACTTTAATAATATTAAAAGTATAATTGGACAGAAACTGAACTGGCTTCCTACAGCTCCAGTGATTTCCAATAAAACACATTGCCCTTTCTCTGTAGACACTGTCTGCAGCAAATGATGTAAACAATCAGAAAACTGGGACGATATTCCCCTCGGAATCCAAAATTCTGGCTTCCATCACCGGGAAAAGCCCACAGCCTGTTTGCCAGTGAAAAAACTCCGCGGGAAAACTCCCTGCTATCCCARGCGCGCACCGGAGCCACCGCCACGAGACCTGCCCCCCCTCCAAACACACACACCGGGTCGGGAAGCCCCATTAAAAAACGGCAATGGCTGTGACAGGGCATTCATGGGGCTTCCCGATATCTGTGTGCTGGCCCTCCTCCAAACGGCGACTTTTTTTTTTCACCTCTTGAAACTTGGTGTTTATTTCTCAACTTATCACATGCTGAGTTTCTGTGTCAGCTGTTTGAGAATGACAACGTGCCTGAGAAGCTCCGCTGAATGTCTGCCCACACACACACACACACACACACACACACACACACACACACACACACACACACNCACACACACACACACACACACACACACACACACACACACACACCACTTCCGCATAACATCCTTTCTTTCCCGCCGTCACCAGTGATCAAAACAGCGTGCCACTCTGCCTCAAGTGGCCGCCTAAATTACTACATCATTTCTCGTAAACGCTCCACTTCTCACAGCGGCGGCTGTTTATACTAAAGGGCTTGTCTCGTGCACCAGGCTGAAGAATGATCTTTGACATGCTAGTAAAAAAAAAAAAAAGCGCGTGCGTGACACAATTTGGCATATTTTAAAGGACACCTTTCCCCCTCAAAAGCACATATGCATACAAGATGTTATTTGCTTTACTAAAAAGACGTTTCCTTCGTGTTTTGTGCTTTAAAATATATTAAAAGCACAATTATGAGGTGGTTTGTGCAGACTCCAACTTATTAGGTAAATTTGAAATGTGTGAGGATTTTCCTGCAGAAATGTGGATATTKTCAACATTTGCAAGGTGCATTTATGTGACAGGTTGAGTCTTTATGCTCAGATGTRAGTGCAGCAATCCATTATGACATTGGTCTTAACTTCCTTATTGCCCTCAACGGCGTGATTTCTCGGAAACGGGTCTGCTGTAGCTGCAAGAGGCGCAGAGCGCTCACTGTAAAAAATATTTGCAAAGTAGTTAAGAAACATGTAAAAACAGGAGCAACTACTATATGCAAAAATTCAGTAATGAATGTGTTTTCTATATTCCACTTTGATATTTGTTGTGAAWAATGAGCTATTCTGTAGGCTATTATCCATGACAACCTTTATTATAATGATAATAATAATTATCATTATTTAGCTTTTATCATATGTCTGCAATCCACAAATAAAAGAAGYAAACTTCCCATACAACATGGATCAGTTTGCTAAAATAAACCCGACAARCCTGTCAATAAATAATCCCCCAGGTAACTGCAGCGCCTGTTTATTTATTAATTTTTCTTCCTGGGCGGATATTTCTTACAGTGTTGTACAGTGACGGGGAAAACCCAGTGTCTGCGCGATGAGCTTAAAAGCTGGGAGCACGCAATGAGCTGTCAGTGCTCTCTGCTCAGTTCAAGAAAGATATCCAAGAGGATACCTTACGGAACAGGAGAAGCCGCTTTGCTACAAACTCACAACTAGTTGGAATATTCTTTCGCATCTTTCTTTTCATCTCGGATAAAAGAAAAAAGCTCAATCTGTAAGTGAATTTGATCATTTTGACCACAAATGCGAATAATTTTTTAACCTTTTCATAGCTTTTTTAACTCTCGATGTTTACTTTTTAACTTAGAAGTGGCAGAGTTAGATTAACTTTACGACTATGCTTATTTTATTTTATTTTGATCTGTTTTACTGAATTAATTGAGTGACGAGGAAACCCTGCATCATATGAATCCAGATGCGCAAACATGTCTTAAACTATTTTGTTTTACTTTTTAAAATTTATGCTTTTTATTGAAATGCAAACTGAAATAATGTTTTGAAGTTTTGAAGTTGAGGAAAAACAGGTTGAGTCCATGGGTGTTTTATAGTCCGTTGGCATATGTTTTATGCAGCGTTGACTCCTACGCGCAAACGCCCCCTTTTTTCACGCGCCTTGCTCGTCCGGGTGAACTCCTCTTCACCCCCCGCCCCACGCGGCCAGTAGGCTGCYATAAATCTGAGCTGAGGCGGGGTTTCAGTTGCTCTCATTGCTGTATATCAAACACTGGATGGCCTCACTTCTAAAGTTTCCTTTGCCCTCCKATTGCTTCATATTTTAGGCAAACATGCCAGTGTCCAGGATGAGGATGAGGCCATGGCTGGAGAAGATGATCGACTCCAACTCCATCTCCGGCCTGAATTGGGTGGATAAGGTGAGATTGCAACGTTTTGAGTTCACTAGGATTTATTGTAAATGCATTAGGACTATCCAAATGTATGTTGTTTTTGGATGAGCGATCTAAGTGAAGTGACATCTTTCTTCAGCTATTTGCACGCTCAAGGAAGTTTCATGTTGCAGTTTTGCAGAGGAGAAACATGTTTAAGTGAGAATTTGGCACCAGAACTTATGTACAGACAAGGATTAATAACTTTGTTTATCTGAATTTGGCAGGAAACACATTGTGTTCAGCCAAAGTTCAAGTAGGACATTACTTAACAAGTTCAAACTTTTTTTCTCGTGTCTATTTTTTTATTTGGCCGCTGCGAATTTGCAACGCAAATCAAATGTTTACATATTTAAAAAAAATGCAACATGTTTAACTGTAGCTTATGAATTTTAAGAAAATTATTTCCCCCCCTCATATTCAAATATTTTCTATGGTGAGCGATCTTCTAACCCAATATTTCATTTTTTGTATATGTTACAGGAGAGGACAATGTTTTCGATTCCTTGGAAACATGCAGCTCGGCACGGTTGGGAATTAGACAAAGACGCATGTCTGTTCAAAGAATGGGCCATTCACACAGGTGAGCTGGCATGAATAGACAAGTCAGCACAGAATTATGGGGAAAAACTTGGCATATAAAAATTTACTAAACCACTGTGCTCATTTGCTCCCTGTAGGGAAATACAGTCCAGGACAGGCATGCGATCCCAAAACATGGAAAGCCAACTTTCGATGTGCAATGAACTCCCTGCCTGACATCGAGGAGGTGAAAGACCGGAGCGTCAACAAAGGTCACCAAGCCATGCGCGTCTTCAAGATGCTGCCTTCTGCTCCTAAAGGTAGAGGTGAGACACTGTGCAACATCTGCTTACTACAAATGTTTCTACACTGTAAGAACCTCAAGTGATACGAATGTGTTTCTTCCCCCTGCACAGACAAACGAAGCAAGGCGAGGGAAACAAAGTCAAGGAAGAAGGTAAATGTCGTAGATGTGATTTTAGATTTATTCGAATCATGCCACGTTCACACTGGCAATGATGAAGTTGCATGTAAATAGTATAGGAGGGAAATACAGTATGTATTACATTTAGCTTGCATTTGCTTATGTTTTGCTTTAGAAAACCCGCTGAAAAGTCTCTTTTTATTTGTTTCTGCAGAGCCAACCAATCAAGATAAAGGAAGACTCAGACTACAGTGACACCGTGTCACCCATGAATGCCTCCCTGCCGGAGGAAACCATGTCCACTCAAGAAAACAGAGTTGACAGCACAGTGGAAATGGAACAGGAAGGTGAGCGTGAACAATTCCAAAAACTCTGAAGGAAAACGCCTAAATAAGCAGGTTTACCCAGAGATTCATTTGACATAATTTAAACAAGAGTACTTATTTTGTTTTTGCAGATTTCCCCTATGTGCCTCAATCAGATGTTCCTGATTGGTCCTTTTCGGTTGAGATTGGATCCGATGTTTTATCACCAAACTTTCCCCACAGATTCGAAGTGTCCCCTGACCACAGCCCTGGTAAGAAAACAACAGAAATGTCTTATATGTATTATATATACATAAAATAATAAACAAAAACTTGCTTRGATCAAATGAATGTGGGCATGTTGAACTCATCTCATTTTTTTCTCTCCCCTTGTTTCTTGGCTGTGATCTTCCAGGTTACGAATACACTCAAGACATCATTGAGGTGAGCAAAGCTTTCAGGTCTTATTAGGAACTGCATGCAGTTTTCATTGTCAGGAATACCCATGTTAGTCTTGCTCTGCCTGTTTGGCTTGTTTAATAGTAACCCAAAGAAAAAAAAAATAAGGCTAAAGAATACTTTGTGTCAAACAGATCCAGTTGGGTAAAATACTCAGTCTGGTGTCACTCTTACAGATTTGCCAGCAACTTGAGAAAGACTCACAATGGATGTACAATTCAGACGGCAGGGGGTTCCTGAGCAATGAAGCTTGCACGAGTCCAGGAAGCCAGTGGAGTGAATCTTCCTCAGGTAAATATTGTTTGTTGCCAGGTCAGATAGTTGAGTGAAACTGTTTATCAAAGCCAGTTCATTGCCAGTTTCCAGTTTATTTGTTTATGGTCTAGTTTGGTGGAAAAGTTCAGCAGCTAGCATAAATAAAATTAGCCCACATAATGAATACTTCTGTTCATCTTGACTCACTGTGGATCGTTCTGTTTTTTTTTTTTTGCAGTAGAAGAAGTAGACGACACACCACAGTACACAACTTTGGGCACAGACTTCACAAACTCCACAGACGACTTCTGGAACAGTTTGTGTCAACAGATCCCCCACCTGTAGTAAAGTCCCTACCACTGGAAAGGACAGTTCTTTGACTCTTTGGACTTTTGTWAAAGCTGTTCCTGACCTTCAATCCTCCCCAAACCCCTATCTGAGACCAAATGTCAAGTCAGAGTCTCTCTGGTCTTGACACATTAAGCTAAACCATCACACACTCTGGACTACTGTGATGTTATGAAGAGGCCACTGGAAGAACGCAGATGCTGCGCGTTGTCTATGTTTTTGACTGGTTCAAAGCATTTTTGGTGTTCACTCTTAGTTGTAATTGTACAAAAGGTATTTTTTTTGCTCAAACAGGGCATTAAAATGTTATCCACAACCAACAATAATCTGGAGGTATATCTACCTCAAGTTCAAATAGGCTGTCGTTGGTTGCAAATGCTAAACCCTAACCATTCTTGGTATCKTAGCATTTGTCAAGGAACTCGTGTTAAACAGGCAAGAAACTCATCATCATATTTGTTGTTTTCCGTTAAATTTACCAGTAAACATTRGGGGAGAAAAAGAGCAATAATGATTCCTTGCATCATAACTTTCTACAGTCTATCTACTTGTGGTGAAAGCACTTGTTTTGTGAGATATTTTTGTATATATTTGCTTGTGTGTTTTTTTTTATAAAATAAAAATACTTTTAAAATATACAGACTCTTTATTAATACAAGCAGACAGAAGTGTTTTATTATGATATGAAATAATACATCTTTTTCAGTTAATGTTTAAGTTTCAGTAAAACTTTTTTCTAAATATAGTCTAAAATAATACAAATTTTCTGGGTTTAAATCCCACAAACAACCAAGATTCTTAAAAGCATTTAAATGGACACTCATTTTTATTTTCAATAATATTGAAAGAGGAACTTCTTTTTTTGTTCTGCAAGTTACCTTTTTATTGACTAGTGGTGTATTGTTTGTCCCATCACATATTTTTTCTTCCTCATCTGGGGTTCCTCTTAAATCCCCAATACATTTGAGGAAATGATCTTTGCACAATATGCTGTCCTGAAAGCTGGCAATAAGCAGGAATTATAATAATAATAATATCCATACTTCCTTTTTCTTTACACAGTTCTGTACAGGGTATACCTCCAGGAGGTGGGGTAGACCCAGGACTGGTCCCAAGTCCATCACAGATCCACAACCATTGATATTCTCACTCACAACTTGGGACTATTTAGAGTTACCAGTTAACCGGTGCATGTTTTTGGTCTGTGGAGAAAATAAGTACCTGGAGAAAACCCACATGGGCAGATTCTATAAGAATGCTGATAGGTGTCAGGAATTTGCCTTTAATAATTGCACCTTACTTTACAGACATCTGCTTTGACTGAGATTACATTCCTTCTATTCACCTCATCTTTTCAAGTCTGTCCACGTGTCAGCTCCATTAATAACTTTGAAGATGTGTCTCAGTCACCGGCTTCATTGAAATATATGAGCCTGAATAGCAGAAAACAGTCTATTTGTTTTCTGTTTATAGGTTTAGAATTATTTTTCCACTCTGCTGTTGTCTTTGGTGTCTGTTCTCTACATGTTTATTGTTATTATTTCTATCATGTTTTTTCTTTGTCTTCCAGAAGAAGGTGCACCTGGACCAGTCCCTGACCAGTTCTTCTGTGTTTGTCTGTGTCTCTTTCCTRTCCCTCAACCAGCCGGTCGAGGCAGATAGCTGCCTTTCCTGAGCCTGGTTCTGCTGGAGGTTTCTTCCTGATTAGCAGGGAGTTTCTCCTCTCCACCGTTTGCTCAGGATGGGAGACTGTAATGAAGTGATTCAACGCAGCCTGCTGGTTTCTTCTTTAGATTGTTCTTTTTATGCACAGTGCCCTGAGACAACGTATGTTGTGACTTGGCACTATATAAATAAACTTGAACTTGAACTTGAATTACCAACAATGCAAAAAAAAATTAAAAATTGTGAGCACATGCTATTCAAACAAATTAGCCCTCCTGATGCCCTGAGTCCTCATAAGTCATTTTAGCCCAAGGGCATCAGGATGGCTAATCACCTGAGGCTTGAAATATTAGTTGGGTAAACATATTTCCACTGTCATGTGACTTCATGGGAGCCCATTTAAACTGTTGAATTTAAAGCAGAAGAAATGGCTGAAGTTTTTATATCTGGTTAAAAAGTAGATGTTTCTGTTCATAGTGAATATTTAGATTAGCTGTTCCCAAACTTTTGACCCACAAACTGACAGTGACCCTCATGACTCCAACTGTCTTATTTAAAGTATGCAAAAATTAGGATAAGAACAATGTAATAATAATGTAATAATGTTTTATGTATTGTCATCAATGCATGTTCCCATGCAATGATGAAATTTGTGCTTTGCATTTGACGCATCACACGTGAGATACAATACACCCAAGTGGAGCAGCAGGCAGCTATGTAAATTCCCGGGGAGCTTATGGATTAGGTGTCTTGCTCAAGGGTACCACAATATGTGGACTTGGCAGGGAATTGAACCTGTGACCTTCTGGTCCCAGACAGTTGTCCAACCACTATATTACAGCAGCCCGAACAATGAAATAAAGGCGTAATGATGATGATCATTGCAATTGCTTATGTTTTGCTTTAACTTTTTTCATGGATAAATCCATCCATCCATCCATCCATCCATCCATCCATCCATCCATCCATCCATCCATCCAT